>NC_137080.1:49496301-49770491 GCF_951640355.1 Cnephaeus nilssonii
CCATCTGACTTTTATTCATTCTCTGTGTCCTTTTATCTTTTCATCAGAAGATTGATCTCTGGCCCAGTGAGATTTTCTAGCAAGTGCTCTTTATCTCTTCATGCTGCTCTCTCAGACTTGTAGTAAAATATGGCTGTACTGTATTGGGTTTGAGGTTGCAAACCCATGGTGCTCATAAAACTTATGTAAGAATAAACTTATGGGAAGATTTCAGGATTCACTAGTGAAACTGTGTAAGTGAATTTCTCTACATTACATTTAGAAAGTTGAGGTTTGTATTGCCAATTGGGAGAACTACATAATTAATATGAACTACATAATTAATATCTACTAATGTAGATATTGCAAGCAAATGCTGTAAAATATAAGGACTATATTTTCTTTATAAGCTTTCAAAAGAATGTTTCCAATTTATTGAATTCTTCAGTATTTTTTTTTTAAATTTCTTTATTGATTAAGGTGTCACATATTTGTCTTCATCGCCCCATTCCCATCCCAAACCCCTCCCCACGTATGCCCCCACCCCTCTGTTGTCCATGACCACTGGTTAGGCTTATATGCATGCATACAAGTCCTTTGGTTGATCTCTCCCCCTTTCCCCCCACCCTCCCCTACCTTCCCTCTGAGGTTTGACAGTCTTATCGATGCTTCCCTGTCTCCGGGTCTGTTTTTGTTTTTCAGTTTATGTTGTTCATTATTTCCCCTAGATGAGTGAGATCATGTTGTGGACGAAAGGAGCCACATGCTAACCTGACAAGCTCAGGGGAGGCCTGCGTGGCAGTCTTGCAAACTCAGAGACCTGGAATAACCACAAAGGATGGTTTGAAAATTAAATATTTAACTACAAACAGGTTATAGTGGGCAGTCATTCCTAAGCTGATACCTTCCCTGACAAAGATCAACTTAGATCTTCTTTCCTGAGCCCATTTGCCTTTTTGCCTCTAAGATAACATATCTGTGAGATGTCTGGGTAACTTGTAACTTCCTTCTTTTGCTGGAGCCCCTGGGGCACAACCAAATGTGGTAGGCGCCAGGACAGATGCCTCAAATTCCTTCATTATCCTGTTAATTGTTCCTGTACCCACCTAAGTATGTGTCCATCATTTTACTTTTTGTCCAATCCCAGGGGTTTCCCACCGTTTGACTTTATCCAATGAATTTCATGTAGCCCACCTATGTCCCTCCTTTGATGGCAATGCATAAATACAGATGTAACCCACCATTCTTCGGAGCATAATCTCAATTCGTTGAGGTTCTGCTTCCCGGCATATGTCGACAGTTTGGCTCAAATAAACTCACTAAAATTCTTTACAGGTTTCAATGGTTTTTTTTTCGTTAACATTACTTGGCGTAGTCGTGGCAGGATTCCAAAGAAGACTCACCCGGGATCATCCCTTGGACATGGACTTGGAGCTAGGATCCAGCAAAGGGCCCGTTGAGCCCACCGGTTCTCCGCCCATTGGGTGAATGTGGGTGAGTCGTCTCTTGGATCCAGGACCTTCCCTCGCTTTGGTAGAGGGTCTGACTTTATTTGAGCTGTTTTAAAATCCTCGAGGTGGAACCAGGGTTGACAGAACCCCAGGTTAAGGGTTGGCAGAACCCAGGCTAAGGCGGGACTGAAAAAAAAAAAAATGGGTGGCTGGTTTTGATTTTGGGTTTTCAATTGGAATTGCTGAGAGTCTGAGCAAAAGTAACTTTCGCCGTATAAATGAGCTGAACTCATTCAGCTCCGAAGATAAAGGGGCAACATTTTCTTTATTTTTAAAGAATAGTCCGATTCTGAGGTGTTCTTAGGTGACTAAGAATTTTGTGGAAGTGTCAGAAATGCAGGAGCCCCATCTGGAAGTTCCGACACAACTGCTAAATGGCTTTTCTAGGGGGCCCCCATAAAGACTTGGTCTGCCCGGGCCCCAAAACTTTTTTTGTGGTTTTAGACAGCCGGGAGAGAAACTGAGGCCACATTTGACCTACTACATAACATATCTAAAGTTTGCTCAGACTACAGATATCCAAAAATAAAAAAATTTAACATGGGAAATTGTGCCTCCAAGGCTAGAAGCTCCCAAGACCCCAGCCCTCATTTAACACTCCTGATAAGAAGCCTTTACTTGCAAGTACTTAACAGAAATGAGAAAATTTAACTAGAAAATATTAACTGAGGAATGGCCAGAAAAAAGAAAGAAAAAAAATGCAGTTTGCTTGGGGTACCTATGTTAATATTTTGCATGCAGAGAAAAAAAAAAATGCCGGCTCTGAAATTAAAGTGAATGAGTATATGGGAAGCGTATCTTGATTTGGAAACTAGAAGCTTCTAAGAAAAAATTTTCTTCCAATAAGATGGAAATTAATAAAAAAGATTTTCAGAGACTGTTTCAGAACTATTTTGAAGTTAACAAATGTCTACAGCCATTTTTGAATAGTCCTTTGGGAATGTACTGAAATTCTAGAGAGAGGCAGTTCCCGAACCGGGGACAAAAGACACTGCTTTGGTAATTTTAATGCTAGACATTCTCTGGTGTAAATTCTTAGTGTGTTTTCTGCGCGCCTGTATAAGAGTGTTGATGTTTTTGTGTCTCTTTGTTGTTGTTTAATTTGTTGAAAGAAGAGGCAACTCCCGCTTTGGGGAAGCCTAGTTGTGTGTGGTGGGGTTGAAGGCGTGAGAGAGATTGCAAGAACGTCCCAGCAGCTGCCAAGAATTCTTATTAATCTTGGGGGCTCTTCTTGCTCTCCCTCTCAGGGTTCAGCCTCCAGAAACAGCTAGTGAGATTTGTGTCTGTTTGTCTGAAAATATAATTGTGGCTGTCTATCTTTTAGGGATTTGGTTTGCTCTTTCCTTATTTGTTGTGAGAATAAACAAATCATCTTCTCTGTCAAAGAATAGTTTAGACAGCCTCCATTTTGGACTGTGACTTGGCAGCCGCCATGTTGGCCGCATGGCTTGCTGCTCCCCTTGAAAGAGCAAGGGCCAACCCCTCCCTTTGAATTAGCCAATCGGGAAAGACCATGTGCCTGAGCTCCAATCAAGAGCAAGGACAGGTTACGTGCCTTGTTAAGGCACTCTGCTTCAGAAAGAAAATTGCAAAGATTCTCAGAGCTAAGTTCAAACAGGAAACTGTAGGAGGGTAGCATGTGTCCAGTCAGGGACACTGGCAAGCCAAGCGTCATGATTCCCTGTGGGGGCGTCTGCCAGTGATACTCTGGGTATTTGCGTTTCACATATTGGGAGTTTATGTATTATTTTCAATGCTCAATACACTGCTTGCAATAAGCCATGTGCCTCATTTTAAACTCTTACATATTATTCTTTATATGTTGAAATTATAATTGAATCTAAAGGTATACAAATTTTATATTATTCTCTATGTCATTTTACAGGGATTATTACTTACCAAGAAGTTGTTGTCTTGGAATGTTATATTTTATAGAAAAGCAAAGTTTTTATCAAATCTATAACCATGCCACTTTTAAATTTTTGTCATTTGTGGACAGCTTTATTCTGATGCATTTGTAGGTATATATGTCTAGAAAAATCCATGAAAAGGACTCAGATTTACTCTAACTTGCAGGCTTCTAAGCAGGTCATATTTTGAACTGGATGAAGATTTATAGAACTTCAAGGAATAAATAAACAAAAACAACTATGGGACTAAATGAATTGAAGATAATTATTCTTATGATTCTATTTAAAATATTGTTGACTCTTAAATCTCTTGTTTCCTGAATATAGGGAAAAGTAAAGAGCAGACATTCTGCATTATAGGAACTAACAAATTGGTAACAGATTCATTTCACAGTGCGCTCCCGGGAGACGAAGCGTTCAAAGATCATGGCTTACAACCAGGAGATTTGCTGTCTTGGAAAAGACACCAAATAAAAAACTCTCCAACCTCATTGGAGGGGACCTTACCAGGTATTACTAACTAACCCATGTGCAGCTAAGCTTAAAGGAGTTAGCTCATGGATTCACATTTCTCATTTAAAAAAGGCATCTGACTGTGAATGGACGTCTACTCCCATCTCTGACACCATCTCCGTCTGCAGCGGAGATCACAGACTTTTCAAGGACGAGAAGTCGCTGACCACGGAGGCAGACAGCTATCCCAAGATGACGTCAACAAGGCCTGTATACTCACAAACTGATATTGCTTGTTTTTATATCATCTGATTGATATTGATTGAATGTACATAAAATGATTTTCATATTATTATTATCCTTATGGTTCCCTAGTGGAAACAATATCTACCTCCCCAGACCTCTTTATTAGATATGAAAAAATTTAACCTAAATACCTGCTAATCTTTCCTACCTACTACACAATGATGTTCTGGTTATCAGGTATGATAGTGAAATTAATGCCTTGTTAGCCACACATTGGTCTTCTCCTATCAATATAAGCTTTGGTTGTTGTTGTTTTCTGGCTCTATTTTAAAGGACCCACCTTAGGCAAATACCTCCAAGAATATCTCCCTGATAATTCCACTGGTAGAATTGTATATGGATGTAATCTGGATGAATATTGTATGGCTATAGAGATGGGTGATGAATAACTAAGAAAAACACCTGGATATGATGGCCAAAGGCTTGCAGCAGCCTGTGCTATCTGTCATAGCATTTCATGTCCTCAGATTCACCAGCCATGCTCTTATGGCTGGATGTCTGTGAAACAAGAGAGAATTCAATGGGTCCCCATTTCAGAAATTATTGACATCACTTGGTGGGTAGATATGTTTATAATTACCCCACTGTCCTTGTGTCCTGGACGTTTGAGGAGCCCTATGAATACTCAAACTCTAGCTCATTTGGGGGTCACCTTCACCCATTTAACTATGGCATAGGAAACTCAACATTTTTGGCTCCACTCAGTATACCCTAACTGCTCCCAAGCCATAGCTACCCAAATGGCAACAACATTTCTGGTGGATCCAACAACATTGGTCCCCCTAAAAGAAGCAAAAGGGGAATACTTGGAGCAGTAGGGGCTGGCCTTGGTATCCGGGACAAGCTGAAGTTGTATGTAGCTAATGAAGAATGTCATTCATTAGAAAAAGATTTTTATCTCAAATAGGTCACATAGAGGGAATGCTGTTTCTGGAAGAAGGAAAAACAGTGGGAAGCAGCATGGAAAGATAATAAAGCCTTAGTTTAATGGATAGAACAGGCTCGACAGACTAAAAACTCATGCCCAAACCCAACAATGGGAACATGCTTGTGCCCTAATTCAACTGGGCCTGTTGTCTATACTAATGCAAGGAATCTGAAGTGGCTATGAAACAATGGCCAACTATAATGGCTGCAGAAGCCCAGGCCAGACACTTATGGGACTCATATGGTTCCCCAGGCATTTGGAAAATTTTAAATGGGAAATGTGATCTACAATATTGTGTTTTTAAAAGCCCAGGTGCGAGTTAAATCCTAGGCTTAAATTCCCAGTAGTTCAACTGGCCGGCATAGGGACCATCCTCAATAATACTAGAATACTTCCAATGGGAAGTAGATGGGCCATATTTAAAAATAATAAACAATGTGAACCCATCTCACTGTCTGTGAAAATTGGAAAAGTGAATGGTTATGCCCTCAATCCATATGGAATACTGAATTCACCCAGTCCTGGCTTATTGTATCTACCCCAACAAATAACAATATAGTATATAGGAAAGGGGCATTTTTGCTGGGAAGGGTTAAAAGCAATCTTTACTGTAATATCACCAAGTTTACATTAAATAATACTAGAATATGGTGTAATACTGAAATTATAGGCAGAATGACTTTGCCTGATGTTCATAAAATCTGTGATAATATTGATACTGAAAAACCAATGTATTGGGAAATTGAAATCCTCCCCATGAAGCCATTTTTATGGGAACTAATTGGCCAGAAGAAAATTAGAGCTTCTAGATAATGAAATAGTAGAGTCTTAATTCATTTGGCCAAACATATCATAAGGTACAAATGACAGTGGATGAAGGAGGAAAGCATAATTAGCTTAATAAAAGATTATGATAATACATGTAAAGGGTTTTTTGGTTAGCTGTGATGCTTGTTCCCCTTAGAATTTTCCTTGTCTAGTATTAGACATTTTCTGTTCCTAATCAGTGTTGTTATTGGTTTACTATTGTTACTTTTGTTCTTGATATGTAAATGTTATATTAGATGCAGAAAAGCAAAACGTAAGACAAACAGCAAAAAGACTCGGATCATGGTGGCTCAAAATTAGAAATGATCCAGAATACTTTTTAACAAGGACATATAGGATTTGACTGCCTCCCATTTACCTGCCTTTTTAAAATATATAATTCGACCTTAAATGCCATCTAAGGTTATGGTCTTGCCCCATCCCCAGTGGTCCACCTGTTCAGCAAGACATGCTGACACTGAGACATCCTAGGAATGAGCCTTCCTAGCACCGTGGGACTCCATTATCCAACCAAAAGGTTGGTCATCAATGCATCCTTTGGATTGATTTATGACCAAAAGGGGAATGTGTGGACGAAAGGAGCCACATGCTAACCTGACAAGCTCAGGGGAGGCCTGCGTGGCAGTCTTGCAAACTCAGAGACCTGGAATAACCACAAAGGATGGTTTGAAAATTAAATATTTAACTACAAACAGGTTATAGTGGGCAGTCATTCCTAAGCTGATACCTTCCCTGACAAAGATCAACTTAGATCTTCTTTCCTGAGCCCATTTGCCTTTTTGCCTCTAAGATAACATATCTGTGAGATGTCTGGGTAACTTGTAACTTCCTTCTTTTGCTGGAGCCCCTGGGGCACAACCAAATGTGGTAGGCGCCAGGACAGATGCCTCAAATTCCTTCATTATCCTGTTAATTGTTCCTGTACCCACCTAAGTATGTGTCCATCATTTTACTTTTTGTCCAATCCCAGGGGTTTCCCACCGTTTGACTTTATCCAATGAATTTCATGTAGCCCACCTATGTCCCTCCTTTGATGGCAATGCATAAATACAGATGTAACCCACCATTCTTCGGAGCATAATCTCAATTCGTTGAGGTTCTGCTTCCCGGCATATGTCGACAGTTTGGCTCAAATAAACTCACTAAAATTCTTTACAGGTTTCAATGGTTTTTTTTTCGTTAACAATGTGATACAAGAAATACACTTATAAGAACCGAAAATGAGACAAGCAATAATGATTATGCTGGGAGGCAAATGAATCAGTCTGTTGAATTCTTCAGTTTTGATGTTGAAAGTGTAAGTAAAACATGAGCATGCCCACCTACTGTCGCTGGTGTTAAGTTCATTGCTGTATTATCTACTTAGTCTATATGGCACTTTGTTTTCCTATCTGTGCTGCTTTATAAGAGTGAGTGAGGAGATGGAGAAAGAGAGAGAGGGAGAGGGAGAAGGAAAGAGTGAGCTTATGAAAGAAAAAACATACTGATGGGAAGATTGGATAATATTTTAAAATAGATACAATATTAAACAATACAATCATCCACAAACTAGCCTCATTAGAAGTCAAAGAGATAATTAAGTAAATGCTTTCTCACTTTCATAGTCATCATGCTATTCACTGGCACTTGTTAAGAAGTAATCAGTGCCAAGTGCTGGGGAAAAATTTAGAAGTACATTTGGCATGCTGAAAAATCCTTCTGACACTTTAGAGCTCTTAAACTCTCAATGTAAAAAGTCAGGGGCAAAAGGCAGCATTTTGCTACAATTAGAAAGGTTGGCTCTTGTGCCTTCTCTTGTTGGTTTTATATCCAAGCACTTAAAACCTTAAATCCCACTTTTACATTTTACAATAGACCACATTTCAATGCCCCTGTTTAGAGAATGGTCCCTAATATAGCCACCTAACACAGGGGACAATGAGCTAACCAGCTACCATGGCATAGACATTTCTGTTTAGCAAAAATAATTGCTTGGTCTCTGCATTTGTCTGTGTGGTTGTCTTAAACTTGACTCACTGCTTTGTGTCTGGAGCTTGTCATCCTGGCCCCTGGCCAGGGTGTTCATTACCTCTATTAGGCATCCTGTGTACATCCTGGGAAATACTAATGTCACTGAATTTTTGTGTGTCTTTTTCTATAAGTCAGCACTTAGTGTAGAATAATTTATAGGAAGTGAAGAGAAAGAAGGGCCCTCTCACATGCTTCTAAAAATGAAATTAGTATACTGTGGGAAAGTGGGAAAACACACACACACACACAACATGATACAGTTCTAATATGTGTTCTTGACAATTGGTCTTTTCTTTTCATGAAAGATATTCTAGAATTTCAGTCTGCCATCCATTTTCCATTTCTCATTTGCTGGTCTTTTATTTCTTTGAGCTGTATATTTCCCGTCCTACAGCTTCCTCCTTTCTGATCACCCATCTTCTGTCTTCCAGTGACATAGCATTTTACCAAGATCTCCTTATTTTTTCATTTGAATAGGATTCTGTCAAGAAACTTAAGCTCCAGATCTGGCTTGGCTCAATATTGCAATCAAAAGACAGAACCCCTAGATTAAAATATCTTATTTTTCAAGCATAGCATAGGATTTCTCTCAGGATAACTATGACATACACAGTGATAACTTCTGTTTATATATACCTATCAAGTTCTATGCAAGAACAATGACTAAATTAGGCATCCTGCGTGCAAAAACTTAAGATTTATTTTTAATGTAATTTAAACTAGTAAGCCTAAATGATCACTGAAAGAACTTATTAAATAGATATTAGGACACATTACATGAAATCCTCCCCATCCTGTAACCTATATTTGCCAAAGAGGTAAAAAAAAAAAAAAAAAGTTTCAGATGTTATAAATTTTCCTAAATTTGATGGAAAATAGGGAAAAAAAATCAAAATAAGACCAAAGTAACTTCAGATTATTAAGGTGCTTTTCTACTGGTTAGAACCTTTTATGCATCACCTATTTCAGAAGATTCAATTAAGGTCTTAATAAGTGAAAGAGGAATTTTAGGGGAACATAGGCAGGCTTAGGGAATTTTTAGAATTGGGGTCCATGGAAAAAAACAGAGGGCTACAGATGGGGAGAAGATACATCTCCATAACACAAGGAAGCCAGGTGCAGTTACATTTCCATAAGACAAGGGAGCAGCAACAGATACATCTCCATAACACAAGGAAGCCAGGTGCAGTTGCATTTCCATAAGACAAGGGAGCAGCAACAGATACATCTCCATAACACAAGGAAGCCAGGTGCAGTTACATTTCCATAAGACAAGGGAGCAGCAACAGGTATATTTCCATAAGACAAGGGAACTGGAAGTAGCCAAAAAGAAGAAGGAAGAAAGCCCAGAAGGAATAGGAGGACAATGAGGGAGGAGGGCCTCAGGAGTCACTATAGTAACCAATTTGAAAGGGAATATTGACCAATCAGGGGGGGATGTCAGGACATAGGAACTGCAGGTTTTATAAACCATGAATACAGGAAGTCGGTGGGTGGGACCCTTTCCCCCTCCCCACGTGGGAGTCCATTCTGTGGGACTCTTTCCCTCTCCCCAAGTGGGAGTCTGTACTTGTTCTTCAATAAATCTCCACCTTTGTTATACTACCCTCTGTCTGTGGATTCATTCTTTGACTGCAGCAGACAAAGAATCCGGGTTCCAGTCCAAAAATTCCGTTTCATAAGCACCTTTATTTCTTCTGACATGACTCAGTAATTAACATATTTTGTGACTAATCTATTTTAGTTGACCAAAATATGGAAAAATATGTATTTTGAACTTTCATAGCTTGGATTTCACAATTGATAACCTTCTCTAAGTTTTCATAAAAAATAATAAAAAAATAAAACCTTGGCTTAGCCTTTTGTAGTTTTGTATAGTTGCTATTAAATATAAACAAAATATAAATTACAATAGCATATTTGCATACCTGTCATTTTTATTCTATTTTCTAGAAAGCTAGAACTACTTGTATTTTTACTGCAGTTTATTGTGGACAATGAATAAATATATGTAGTAAATGATCAATAATTGAATGCAGTTCTGTTTCCATTTGTTTATTTGCCTTAGAAAGGCAAGATTAATTTATTGACCACATTATTTATAACCTGTTAAACACAAAGAGGAGTTGTAGAATAATTGTTTCTTTTTGTTCAGCCTTCCTCCTTGAGGATCTATAGCCTCATTATGGGGTGATGAGCTGATAATTTCAAGCTTCTGTTTTTAGCTCTTCTCTTTCATGCCCCTTCAATAATTCATAGTGTAGACCAAACTGAATAGTTGGGTTGAGGAAGGATTTGTATGTGTCTGTCTGAATCGTGGGCATTTTCTTTGCTCTAGATCATGCACACATTTCCCTTCGAGGAACTGGAAGGACAGCCAGCTTTATGGGCTTCTGAAAGCCTGGCATTGTGAGCTTCTTTTGTACATAATAACTGCAGGTGCTTTGTGGCGCAGAAATGATCCTGCGATCTGATAGCTGTTTTTCACTTTCTGTGATCATGGCCAGTTCAAAGAACACAACAAGGGTGGAAGATTGTTGTTTTCCCCTGGGTTGCCTAAAGTTACAGTGCTGATCTTTTGACCCTTAATTTCAGTGAGTCTGATTGCTCAAGAAACCCCAGTGTGCATATTTGGAGCTGGTGTGGCATTTTGCCGTTGAGTTGATTGTCAATATCCTAACACACTCATATTATTTAGAAAGAGAGAGATAGAGTCATTTATGTAATTGCCTTTCATTTTTAAAGAGTTAAATACAACTAGTGTCAGAAACAAACTACCTCATGCCCTCTAATGGAATATTTTGGACCTGGTGATGTATTTCGGCAAATGACTGCTGTGATTAGAGTGTCACTGCTTTTCCCTCCTTGTGAGGTATAACATGGCCCATCCCGAGGCTGCAGGGTCACAGGAGAAATGCAGTCAGTCATCACTGAGTGAAGTCAGTACAGGAATTCCAGTTTTTCAAAAATTAAATTACTAAGAAGGGATTTTTGAATAACTAATGCAACATAGTATTAAAAATCGCTACTCTTACTTCATTCCTAATCTCAGACCACATTAAAATGAATTGGTTTTAGTAAGTATTTAATTGTTTCCTCTTCTGATTTTCATTTCCTTCCTCATCAGCCAGAGTTTAAAATATTCCCTGGGAATATTCATCCATGTTCATCCCAGGGAAATTGATCAGGCATTTAAAGTATGAATTCGTTTCTCCATAATAACCAGCTTGATCCTACTTGCAAATCATTTAATTTAAGACGGATGTTCATTTTTGCCTCACTCAATGCTGCCTTGTTCTCAATTCCTGCTTTGTTTCTCAAAGGTGACTTGGTTGATGAAGTTAAATGCCTTTTAACCACTAGAGGGAAACACCAATCTACTGTGAGCAATGCAGTGTCTTCACATGGCAACTATCTTCCTGAAGCTTCAGGTGCCGCAGTTTGTTGTGTGTTGATCTTTTTTTTCCTGAATATTGACAGCATTGTAATGAGAAATCAGCAAAGGGTGTATATTGATCAAAAATATTTAGTGAGAATAATTTCCTTTTGATTGAATACTTTGGAGCCTAGTCCTTGCTGTGGTTAATGTATTTTTGAAGTAAATAAATGGCTCCAGGTCACTAGGGACATGCTCTTATGCAAGCCTTTCTTTTCACATCAGATCCAGAAAGCAATGCTCTTTAAATGCTGCTGTACTGTGTTCACACAAAACAGATCGAGTGAGTAAACAAGCAGTTACCGAGTGTTACTTCATTCTAATAGGAAAAAAAAAATACTTTTTAGACAAATCAGATTCTGTTTGCATCCCAAAGCCATGATGTTAAAAGTATTCTTCACAATGTCCTCAGTATTGTTCTGCCCCCAGATACTTTATTTATTGAATTTATATTTTTTTAATTATCTGTATTTATTTTATTATTTATGTGTATGAATGCTTGGTATGAACTTAGTTGTAGTAGTAGTCTCTTATTACTACAGTTATGTAGTTTCATCTCCTTTCCTTATAACTTTATGGAGTTTTAAAGCAGAAGTTTTGGGACAATGTTGAAGGTTGAGGCTCATGATAGTAATGCTAGGTAAAGGGATTTTAGGAACCCAGTAAAAATACACAGTGAGCCCTAGTGGATAGAGAGAGCGTTGGCCTGCGGACCAAAGGGTCCCGGGTTTGATTCCGGTCAAGGGCACGTACCTGCGTTGCAGGCTACCCGGCACAGGCCCTGGTCAGGGCTCATGCAGCAGACAACTAATAGATGTGTTTCTCTCACATAGATATTTCTCTCTGTCTGTCTTTCCCTCTCTCTTCCACTCTCTCTAAAAATCAATGGGAAAATGTCCTTGGGTGAGGATTAAAAAAGAAATACATAGGTGATTCAGTGGCATAGAATGGCCGCCAAAGTGAAGATGCTGAAGCAGGTAAAAGCAGTTAGAGAAAACTGTGGACACATGGAACATTCAAATATCATAAGTTGCAAAAATAAATGTTTTTTAATGCATGTTGCAAAATGTCTCATTTTGCTTGTTTTCAATGTGAAGAAAGAATGCAAGATGCTTATGGATTGTTTTATTCAGTCCCAGTTGGTTTCTATATTAATAAACCTGGAAAAATAGCCAGTTAGCCCATTAAAGCAGTGGTTTGGTACTATTGTTTTTTTTTATCTGAGCAATGAATGATCTGTCTTGCTGATCACCCTTCCATTCAACATAGTTGTAGAGAAACTTATTTTCCTTATAAATTACCCCTACACTTTTAGCCACAATTAATTGGTGCAGGCATTGGCAACTCACCAAAGTTGGGCAAGTGCACATCACTGAAGCTGGCCAGGTACTCCTCTTGGTAATCACGTGATGGAAACCAAGACAGAGAGGGAATGGTAATCACGTGAGGGAAACCACGACAGAGAGGCAGATACCCAAAAGGAAATGCAACTCTGATGGTCCTGTTAAGCAACTGTATTTCTGCAACTGCATTTTTATGCATTACTTCATGTGTGAGACCTGAATATCTATAAATCTATATGCATTTTGATATGTCTCTTATATGTCTCTTACTTGTGGTTAAAAGAATCCCAACTAATCTTGGTATGAAGCAAATTTTCCCTGAGGATTTCTTCTGTGAATAGGCAAAGCACATTTTCAATAGGTAACTATCTTTCTTGTTTCAAACTAGAATGCAGATTTCTGTTGAAAAACATTGTAGTTACATTGTGTATGTAACTGAAGTTTCTCCAGTTTAACAGGAGTTAATCCCGAGGTTGGTTCTCTCCAGAAATTTAATCACCTTCTCCCACCACTCCTATAACCTCTTACTCATTGATACTGAAAATAGAACATGGAATTATAGAATGTTAGATTTAGAAAATGTTTACCCATTCACCCATTCCTCCCTACATCCACCCATTATTCTCCTAGCCCCTATTGTATGGCAGGCCCTGTTCTGGAAACTTGAGATGCAGTGATGTATTTTTCCCTGAGACTTGAAAGAGGAGTTCAGGAGTCAGCAAGGTGAAGAGTTGCATGAGCTGGGATCTGCGTTCGTTTAAGCTCCACTGGGTTCACTGAATATTTGAGTTGTCTGTAGTTTTTTTTGGCAATTATTATTTTCTTTTATTGTAGTAAAACACTTAATAAGAGATCTCTGCTTTTAACATATTTTTAAGTGTACAATGTATTCTTATCTATAGGCACAATGCTGTATAGCAGATATCTACAGCGTTATCTGACCTAACTGAAACGTTACACCTCTCGATTAACAACACCCATTTCCCACTTCGCCAAGACCATGGAAACCATCATTTTATTCTTTGCTCCTATCAGTTCGACTATTTTGATAACCTCATAGAAGTGGAATCATTTAATATTTGCCCTTCTATAACTGGCTTATTTCACTGAGCATAACGTCCTCAAGGTTCATCCACATTGTTGTTATCCCATATGAAGGAATTCCTTCTTTTTAAAGGCTGAATGATATTTCATTGTATGTATATACCACGTGTTTAAATCCATTTATATGTTGATAGATATCTAGGTTACTTCCAGATTTTGGCTATTGTGAGTGGTGCTGCTATGAACATGGAAATTCTAATATCTCTTCAAGATTCTGATATTAATTCCTGTGGATAAATACCCAGGAGTGGGATTGCAGGATAATATGTTAGTTCTACTTTTAAGTTTTTGTGGAACCTCCATATTATTTTTCATAGTGGCTACATCATTTTGTATTTCTACCTAGTGTGCAAGGGTTTCAATTTCTCCACATCCTCACCATCACTTTCTTTTTAAACAGTGACAATTGTGAGGTGATATCTCATTGTGATTTTGATTTATATTTCCCTGGTACTCAGTGACTTTGCACAACTATTCATATATATGCTGGCTATTTGTGTCTTCTTTAGAGAAATGTTTAAAGCTTTTGTTCGTGTAAATATATATATATATATATATATATATATATATATATATATATATACACACACACACACACACACACACACACACACACACACACTAGAGGAGGCCCGGTGCATGAAATTAGTGCACGGAGGAGGGTCCCCTCAGCCCAGCCTGCACCCTCTCCAATCAGGGACATCCCTCTCACAATCCAGGACTGCTGGCTCCTAAGTGCTTGCCTGCCAACCTCATCACCCCTAACTGCCCCCCTCTGCTGACCTGGTCGCCCCTAACTGCCCCCCTCTGCTGACTTGGTCACCCCTAACTGCCCCCTCCCTGCCAGCCTGGTCGCCCCCAACTGCCCCCTTGCTGGCCTGATTGCCCCAAACTGCCCTTCCTGCCAGCCTGGTCACCCCTCACTGCCCCCTCTGCTGGCCTGGTTGCCCCTTACGCCCCGCCCCACCAGCCTGGTCGCTCCTCACTGTCCCCCTCTGCCGGCCTGGTTGCCCCACGCAGCCTGCTGCTCAGTTGTTTGGTTGTCTCGCACTAACCCTCCTGCTGGCCTTGTTGCCCCACTCAGACTGTTCGGTCGTCCGTTCAATTGTTTCAGATGTGACGGCCCCTGGTTCTTTATATATATAGATATGTATATAATTTCAGAGAGAGGAAGGGAGAGGGAGATAGAAATGATGAGAAAGAATCTTGATTGGCTGCCTCTTGCAAGCCCCCTACTGGGGATTGAGTCTGAAACCTAGGCATGTGCCCTTACTGGAATCCAACCATGACCTCTTGGTTAATGTTTGTGGCACAACTACTGAGCAACACCAGCTGGGCTTTGTTTATTCATTAATCGGGTTATTAGGTGTTTTTTCTTTTTTCTTTTTTTTAAATTGATTTCAGAGAGGAAGAGGAAGAGAGAGAGAGATAGAAACATCAACGATGACAATCATTGATTGGTTGCCTCCTGCACACCCCTTTTCGGGGATTGAGCCTGCAACCCAGGTATGTTCCCTTGACCAGAATCAGACCCTGGGACCCTTCAGTCTGCAGACCTATGATCTATCCACAGAGCCAAACCAGCTAGGGCTTTTTATTGGTTTATTTGTTTGTTTTATTATTGAGTTGTAGATGTTCCTTATACATTTTGGAAATTTATCCCTTTTCAGATATATGCTTTGCAAATATTTTCACCCATTCTGTAGGTTGCCTTTTCTTCTACTGATTATTTTTTGTTGTGGTGGTGTTTGTTTTTTGTTGTCATTGTTTTTCTGTGCAGAAGCTTTTTAACTTGATGTAGTCCCACTTATCTATTTGTGCTTTGGTTGCCTGTCATTTTGTTGTTATATGTATAAAATCATTGGCAAAAACAATGTCATAAACTTTACCCCTATGCTTTCTTCCAGTAGTTTTATAGTGTAACACTTAAGTCTCTAATTTTTTCTGGTTTTTGTGCATAAAGGGTTCAATTTCATTCTTTTGCCTGTGAATATCCAGTTTTCCTAACATAATTTGTTGCAGACACTATCACTATCTTTTCCTCATTGCATATTGTTGGCATTTTTGTCAAAGATCAGTTGATCATATATGCATGGATTTATTTCTGGGTATTTTCATATGATAGTGATAAGAATTAGAAAACTGATCTTATCTATATACTTCTGTCAAGAAAATTTAGAACGGGCCTCCTATTTCTGTCAAAAGGGTTACAATTATGCTTTTCTTCTGTAAGAAACTCTAGTTGGTAGGTATGACTATTAATTTCTTTCTAATCATGTGTGATTTACTTGATCATTTGTTTATTGAATTTTATGTACAATGCAGTTCTTTCTCAAATTCACTCATTTATTTTTCTGTTTCATTTGAAACCCATGAAATAACTTCTATACTGAAGAGATTTTTTTTTTTAATGGCTTGGATTTATAGGGATATTCATTCTTTCAAAATTGAGACTCATTTCTTTAAACTTGCAGTAATTTCTTTTATGGTTAGCATTGCAGAAATATCTTCATACTTTTTCCTAGAGCAATGTTGTATAGTAAAACTGTCTGCAATAATATCAATGTTCTGTACCTTTGCTGCCCATTGTAGGAGTCAATAGCCACAGGTGGTTACTGAGCACTTGAAATGTGACTAATTGTGACTGAATTAATTATTTTTAATTTTTTTAAAGTTTTAATTAATTTAGATTTAAATTTAAATAGCCACATATAGCTAGTAGCAATCATATTGGAAAGTACAGGTCTATGGCAGTGGTCGGCAAACTCATTAATCAACAGAGCCAAATATCAACAGTACAACAATTGAAATTTCTTTTGAGAGCCAAATTTTTTAAACTTAAACTATATAGGTAGGTACTTTGTTATTAACTTAATTAGGGTACTCCTAAGCTGGCCTTTGCTAAAAACTCAAGGGGCCAAAGAGCCGCATGTGGCTTGCGAGCCGCAGTTTGCCGACCACTGGTCTAGGGTATGTGGTCATTTTTTTAAAAATGCTCCATTTGTGCTTAAAAATGGGATAATTGGTAGATTTGGGGTTGCATACATATTTATGAATCAAGTTTACTATCAGTATAATTTAATTCTTTAGCCTTATAAAATTATTTTCTGTTTACTTTCTACCACACCATATTCATTTGTCTTGGGTGTGTCTCTTTTAGTTAAACCCTTCTTTTTTAATTGAGCTATTGATAAGAGTGAATTCATTTCTACTTACAATGTTTTATATTTTATATGTATGCTAATTTTTCTATTATATTTCTGCTGTTTTCCCTCTTTAAGATTAATTGAACTTTTAATCGCCTTTCCCATACACTGGTATATAATAATACACACTATTTTTCTAGGGCAATTACCTGAAAAATATTAATACACAAATCTTACTTTAATTGTACTTAAGGTAAATGACATGCCCTTCCTCTTGAATGATCCAAAGACATGGAAGGATTTCTCTCTGCCTAGGTATATTCTTTATCATACATTGTCATCCAGTATAGTAGTTTTATTTGTGTTTGAACATCAAAAAGTACATATTATCATTATTATACATATTGCTGATAGTTAATTTGATACTCTAATTTATTTGCTTAACATGCCTCTCTACTCTTAGACATTCCTTCCAATATTATTTTCCTTTTTAAAATACAGTGTTTATTAATCATATGAGGGTGATAAAAATATCACTTGTCTTTGAAATTATATACTTAGCCATATATCCTTTAACCCTTTGCACTCGCTTGCTTTTTTCTCGATTCCTTTATTCTACTCGGGATTTAATTTTTTAAATACCCCAGATTTTACAAAGTGCAGCAGTAGAATAAAAAAACTGGAGTTTCTTTTCATACAAACTTATTTATTTGGATTTTTTTATATTTCAAATTATTGATAGATTCAAAGAGTAATTTTAATCTCTATAATTTTTCATGGTGTGATATTTTTTGAAACATTCACCCACATGAAGACCTGGTTTAAATTCACATGTTTCGCAAATATAAATCGTCTCTCTTCTTCCTCCTTTGATTTTTCTGTTAGAACAACACAATCTTTGTGTTTTTTGTTAGGGTAAGGTGTGATTATATGGAGCTTTCCATCTAAACATTGCTCTAAGTTAGTGGATAATAATCTATCCCTGGAAGTTAGTGTACCATCTCTGAATTCTCCAACAAGATCATGTACTAGTTTCCTAATAAATTTCACATGCGTTATCGGTTTTTCATTTTTTCTTTTTTGGCATTCTTTGTACAATATATAGGAATTTACAACACTGACCTCAAGCCCCCAGAAAAACAATTTACGCCACCATTTTAGAGTCTTCCTCATAAAACAGTATGTGCCTGTGTAGTGATCAGCTATATCAACACCCCCCATAAACTTTGTATAGTTGGTCACGACCTTGGGTTTGAGAACTATTTCTTTCCCACCACCACGCACTCTCCTTTCCACAGACTCAGTCTCTGAAGTGTCCCATGTACTGAGCATTGTGACTATCCTCTTGTCTTTCCACGCAAGAAGCATTACATTTTCATCCCTGAAAGCCACTATCTCTCCTTTCATTAGCTTTGGATGTTTGATAACAGGTGGATTGTCTTTCCTATTGGGCATTATTGTCCCTGTCAAGTGTGTTTTTTCCTTGAACAATTCCTTTGCAAGAGTGACACTAGTGTAATACCTGTCAGTGAAGAAATGATAACCTTGAGAACCAGGTACTGAGTTCTTCAATCTTTCATGAAGCTCTAAAACTATTCTGCTAGTAAAAGGGAGATCAGGTCTCACCAACGTTTCAGATGTTATTCCTCCATAATAAGGGACAAATGAATGTACGTAACCACATTTTGAATCTGAGAAGACATATAAACGAATACCCTATTTTGTTGGGTTTTAAGGATTCTATGTGATGAAGTGTATCTTTCCCTTGAAACCAACAACAGCCTCATCAACAGCAATCTCTCTTCCAGGACAGAATCTCTCCCTAAATTTCATTTCAAGGTATGACAAGAAGCAGTTTACCTTCTCGGTTCTTGTTCTCAAATCTTTACTTGACTTTTGGTCATTTTTCAAATGTAACATCCAAAATATTTGCAAGAACCTTTCTCTTTTGAAAACAGATCGAAAAAATGGTATATGAGACTCAAAATCCATGGACCAATAACTCTGCAAGTTGGGGTGATTCAATACACCCATATTTAGTATTACACCAAGAAAAGCCTTCATTTCCTCTATCCTCACATCTTTCCAATTATTCCAAGTGGATCGCTGGGATAGTTCTTTCTGGCTAATTTTATGCCTAGCATACTCATTTGTCTCATCCGTTATATTTTTTATCAACGTCTCAGTAAAAAACAACTGAAAAAAGTCTATTGGTGTGGCACATCCAGAAGGAACTTGAGGTCCAACATGTAACTGACCAGTGGAGAAAGGGATTCTGCTAGGCTCTTTGTCATTCACAGATGTAGATGTCCACTTTTCTTTTTCCTGTTTTCCTCTAGAAACATAACTTTCACTGGGTCTTATACCCGAATTCTCAATGATATCACCTATATCCCCATCACTCTCACTCGAATAAACAATTGTGCGTCTTCGTTTTGCCTTTATGAATTCAATGTCACTGTCACTGTCAGTACTTTCAGCCAGATCTTTGGGCAAAGCAAGGGACTTTTTCCTTTCTGTAGTTCCACTAGGACCAGCGATTTGTTCATCATCTCCACTCCCATCCTCGGAGAACTCACTTTCGTCACTATTACATTTTTCACTTTTTTCTTCGTTTTCGAAGTAAAATTCATCATCGCCGCTTTCTATGTCTTTGGAAAACTTATCCATCCTGAGGAGGGGAAATTCACTCAGAACGTGCGACTGCTAGGGGGCAAACCAATCATCCAGCTAAACCCTGTGTCATGACAACATCTGTGATATGCTAATAGAAACCTAAACAAACCTAGGAGACGAAAAGATAAGGAAGGTTCTTTACCAAGGGAAGATGATGCAAGCTCAAAAAGGCATGATGCAAAGACTCATGCCTTCGACCCTCCTACTCAAGATTGCTGCCTATGCAAAAGATAAGCTTAGGTGGTGGCATCAGTTGAGACGGCATTTACATTTTACTTGTCCTTTCATGCTAATGAAAACAAGAAAAGATACTGGGAAAATAGACAAAAATCCCCCTTCCCCCCCCCGCCCCCCCCCCCCGCGGTGAAACTACGTGTCCAGTGTGGCTCGACATACGAGCTGCTACCTATGCTAACCATGTCAAGTCACACTCGACATCCGAGTGCAAAAGGTTAAGTTAATGAAAGATACTTGATTGATGGTCATTTTCTCTCAAAACTTTGAAAATAATTTTCATTGCCATTGAAAGAAACTTTTTTTTTCTTATTGGAAACTTCGAGCTCTTCTTTTTGTGGTGTTCTATAGTAAGTATTACTATGACAGGTCTCATTGTGTTTCTATTTTTCCCTATTCTATTTAATTTTCATACTTCTCATATGTCCTGACTGACATATTATCACATTGGGTATATAGTTGATGACTTGGTTCCAGGATCCAACACTCCCCATTCCCCTCAAACCCCCACAGATAAGAAAATCCACAAATTCTCAAGTCCTTTACCTAAAATGGCATATTATTTAAACATAACTCATGTGCATCCTCCTGCGTATTTTATATGATCTCTAGTTTACTTATAATACCTAATAAAGTGTAAATGCTATGTAAAGAGTTATATTATTTAGGAAAAAATAGTAAGAAAAAGTCTCTATGCATTTAGTAAAAATGTAACCATCAAACACTTAACTACATAGTACACATCAACAACAATGTAACTTAAAAAATATATTTTTGATCTGTGGTTGGTTGAATCCATGGATATAGATCCCATAGATATGGAGGGCTATCTGTCCCTCTAATTACCCTTTATTCTTTCTAGTCAATTATTTTAATTTCTATTTGATTTTTGTTACTTCTCTTTTTATCCCATTAGTTATTAATACCTTTTAATTTTACCTCTTAGTCTTTCTATGTTGTATTCTAGTTGATTTCTTTTCAAGAGTAAAAATTATCTTCATCATTAGTCTAAATATTTATCTGATCTACTAAATTTTACTATATTTATTTTTTTAATTTATAGGATATATATTTGTTTCTTTTAAAATGTGCCTAGTTTTTGTTTGTTTGTTTGTTTGTTTTTTTAGTGGTATCTGCTTTCTTGCTCATTTAAAATGTATTTTTTGTTAAACATATTAAGCACATGTTTTTATATTTAAGATCCAGAAATTCTAATATCTGCAGTCATAGGGCATGGATGTCTGCTTTTATTAAATTGTTTTTACACATTCTTCTTTACAGTGACTTTTTTTGCTAAGGCATTTTGTAATTTTGGATTGTGAATTCAAGTTCATTTTTGGGAATACCAAGTCTTGTTTTCAGGGTATATCCCTTCAGGAAGAATTTGCATTTCTCTCTGTGTGGTATACAAAAACTCTACCAACCCAAGATCAATTTCATTTAATTTAATGCTTCTCTTTGGGTATTTAAGACCAATATTGTGGTAGAATATATTAGAAGACAGCATCCAAGCCTGAGGTAATACATTTTCAGAGGAGGCTTTCTCAGACAGAGAAAATAAATCTCCCTTTGCTTATGCATGATGATTTATACAATATTCTCTTTTTCTAAATGTGTATCCTTTTAAATGATCCTGGATTTATGAGAAGTCTCTGTCACAACTCCCCAAATTATGGGGATCAAGGGCTTATCTCCTGACCCCATGCAGCCATGAAACTCAAAGCTCTAAATTTCTGATATTGGCACACCCCGCTAGTCACTGTGACTTGTCAGACTGTTTATTATTCTGCTGATAAGTTTATATTTTTAATTCCTGTGGACTTTTATTTCTGTTTTGTGAGCACAAATATACATTTGCAATAATATTTTGTAGTTCTTTATTTAAAGTTTCTAGGTGCTCTGATGTAGGAAGATTTTACATAATATCTAATGTGCCCTGTACACTTTGCTATATTTTTTTCAGATGCATTCTCTTATTTATTCTTAATAACAAGAGGATATACTGTAGCTACCTGGCTTTCTCCATTTCTATATATATTCTGGTTTGATTTGATTGTAAGCTTCTCTGAGAGAAAGAATAAACTTAACTTTTCCATCACTCCAAATAAAACAATAACTATGTAAACAAGAAATTTAGCTTAAAGTCTTTATTTAGAACACTACTGAGAACATATACATTTTATTCATAAAAGTGGCATATAAACTGAGTGGCCAGATTATTATGATCTCTGAACGCATAATAATCTGGCCACTCAGTGTGTGTGTGTGTGTGTGTGTGTGTGTGTGTGTGTGTGTGTATTAGAGGCCCAGTGCATGAATTCGTGCATGGGTGGGGTCCGGCCAGCCTGGCCAGGGAGAGGGGACATGGGCAGTTGGCCAGCCTGCCTGCTGGTCGAACTCCTGGTCGAGGGGACAATTTGCATATTAGCCTTTTATTATATAGGTTATAAACTGAGTGGCCAGATTATTATGCATTCAGAGATCATAATAATCTGGCCACTCAGTGTATGTATATTTTTATATAACTACTAGAGGCCCGGTGCACGAAATTCGTGCACGGGGGGGGGGGGCAGCGGGGAGTGTGTCCCTCAGCCTTGCCTGCACCCTCTCCAATCTGGGACCCCTCATGGGATAACCAGCAGTTGGACATCCCTCTCACAATTCAGAACTGCTGGCTCCTAACCGCTCACCTGCCTGCCTGATTGCCCCTAACTGCTTCTGCCTACCAGCCTGATTGTCCCTAACTGCTCCCCTGCTGGCTTGATTGCCCCTAACTACCTCTGCCTCGGCCCACACCTGGTACCCAGGATTCCCTCCTCCAGCTGACCACAGGCACCCAGGATCCGGGCTTCTCTCCCTCTGGTCAGCCATAGGCGCCCAGGCTGGCTGCAGCCTTAGGGGATGGTGGACAGGGGGCTTCGCCTATGCTGCAGCTGCAAGTGCTGGCGCCCAGGACTACAGGGTGGGCGGCTTCTTTGTCTCCCAGGCCACAGCCAGCCACAGGTGCTGGTGCCCGGGACTGCAGGGTGGGCGGATTCTCCATCTACCATGCTGTAGCCAGCTGCAGGTGCTGGCACCTGGACCACAGGGTGAGCGGCTTCTCTGTCTCCCAGGCCACAGCCAGCCACAGGTGCTGGTGCCCAGGTCCGCAGGGTGGGTGGCTTCTCTGTCTCCCAGGCCACAGCCAGCCGCAGGTGCTGGTGCCCAGGTCCGCAGGGTGGGTGGCTTCTCTGTCTCCCAGGCCACAGCCAGCCGCAGGTGCTGGTGCCCGGGACTGCAGGGTGGGCGGCTTCTCTGTCTCCCAGGCCACAGCCAGCCGCAGTTACTGATGCCCAGGACCGCAGGGTGGGCGGCTTCTCTGTCTCCCAGGCCACAGCCAGCCACAGGTACTGGGGCCCAGGACCGCAGGGTGGGCGGCTTCTCTGTCTCCCAGGCCACAGCCAGCCACAGGTACTGGGGCCCAGGACCGCAGGGTGGGCGGCTTCTCTGTCTCCCAGGCCACAGCCAGCCACAGGTACTGGTGCCCAGGACCGCAGGATGGGCGGCTTCTCCGTCTCCCAGGCTGCAGCCAGCCACAGGTACTGGTGCCCAGGACCGCAGGGTGGGCGGCTTCTCCATCTCCCAGGCTGCAGCCAGCCTCAGGTACTGGTGCCCGGTTTCTCCATCTCTCCCAGGACGTGGGGCGGGTGGACATGGGGTGGGCAGCTTCTCCGGCTGGCTGTAGCCTGGGATCATAGGGCAAGTGGCTTCTTCATCTCCCAGATCACATCCACCCTCAGGTACTGGCACCCGGGTTCTTGTCTCCCCCAGGACGTGGGGAGGGCGGCTTCTCCAGCTGGCTGCGGCTTGGGATCACGGGGCAGGCGGCTTCTTCATCTCCCAGGTCGCAGCCAGCCTCAGGCGCTGAGGCCGGGTTTCTCAGTCTCCCCCAGGAGGTGGGGCAGGCGGACCTGAGGTTTCTGCTGCTGGCTGCAGCCTGGGATCACAGGGCAGGCGGCTTCTTCATCTCCCGGGCTGCAGCCAGCCTCAGGCACTGGCACCTGGTTTCTTGTCTCCCCCAGGACGTGGGGTGAACTGCTTCTCCAGCTGGCTGAGGCCTGAGATCACGGGGCAGGCAGCTTCTTGGTCTCCGTGGCTGCAGCCAGCCTCAGGTGCTGGGGCCCGGTTTCTCCGTCTCCCCAGGACATGGGGCGGGCGGACCTGAGGCTTCTGAGGCTGGCTGAGGCCTGGGATCATGGGGCAGGTGGCTTCTTGGTCTCCGTGGCTGCAGCCAGCCTCAGGCGCTGGGGCCCAGTTTCTCCGTCTCCCCAGGACGTTGGGCAGGCGGACCTGAGGCTTCTGAGGCTGGCTGAGGCCTGGGATCATGGGGCAGGTGGCTTCTTGGTCTCTGTGGCTGCAGCCAGCCTCAGGCGCTGGGGCCCAGTTTCTCCGTCTCCCCAGGACGTTGGGCAGGCGGACCTGAGGCTTCTGAGGCTGGCTGCAGCCTGGGATCATGGGGCAGGCGGCTTCTTGGTCTCTGTGGCTGCAGCCAGCCTCAGGCGCTGGCGCCTGACTTCTCCAACTCCCAGAGACCTGGAGAGGCTGGGGGGCGGGGCTGCTGCCATGTTTTCAGTTTAATTGCATACTCACTCAGATTGAATGGTGGGCGTGGCTGGGGCGTGGCTGGTGGGCGTGGCTTGTGAGTGTAGCGGAGTGATGATTTGCATACTACTCTATTATTAGATAGATTGATAAAGCAGAAAAGCCTATATAGTAAAGGTGGTACCACTCCTGCTAGCAAGGACTTAGACAAATATAAAAATGAAGCAACTTTTATTTTTCCAAAGTTGCCTACCTCTGTTATTTCATAGAACCTTCTTTATATGTTCCATTTTTGTCACATACCCTTTTATTATTAGACTAGAGGCCCAGTGCATAAAATTAGTGCACAGGAGGGGGGTCCCCTCAGCCCAGTCTACACCCTCTCCAATTTGGGACCCCTTGGGGGATGTCCAACTGCCGGTTTAGGCCCGATCCCAGGGATCAGGCCAAAACAGGCAGTTGGACATCACTCTCACAATCCTGGACCACTGGCTCCTAATCACTCACCTGCCTACCTGTCTGGTCACCCTTTATTGTCCCCCTCCCTCCGCCAGCCTGGTTGCCTCCACTTCCCCCCCGCCCCTGCCGGCCTGGTCACCTCCAACTGCCCCCCTCTGCTGGCCTGGTTGCCCCTAACTGCCCCCCCTGCTGGCCTGGTTACCCCTCATGGCCCCTCTGCCAGCCTGGTCACCCCTAGCAGTCTGCTGTTCAGTCTTTTGGTCATCCCTCACTAACCCCCCTTCCAGCCTGGTTGCCCCACACAGCTTGCTTGTTCAGTTGTTTGGTTGTCCCTCACTAACCCCCCGCCAGCCTGGTCGTAGGCAGCCATCTTGTGAGGGCATGAGGGTCAATTTGCATATTACCTCTTTTTTATATAGGATTAATTTTTATGATGAAGATAATATTATTATTTTGTTACATGTTAACTATGAGCTATATATCTTTGATTTCAATTTATGTTGATGGAATTGTGGCACATCAATTTCTACTATGGTTTAGTTGTTAAGTTATCATGTCTGTTAGAGACAAAAGCAACTATTATTCATCATGGTGCTACTGAAATATGACTGGTTAATTATAATAAAGCTTATTTTCTTAAAAGTTAATATCTGACACTTTGTATTTTAAAATATGTTTATAATAAAATATCTCAACAAGTTATCTATCCCTGGTGTGACAGTGAGAGTTTTAACCTTCATTGATTGAGATTCTGCATGTGATTCTCTAGGGAAGGTATGTAGAGAGGTTTACATACTTGTTTTATTTTTGGTGACTAGTCATAGTGGGTGGAGTTATTGTTTGCACAGAGTTCGGAGCTGAGTCCAGACTCAGGAAAGAAGAGCATTTTTGGTTATAGATGGAGAAAAGAGGAATGGTTGCCTGGGTGCTAGAGGTTTGCCACCTGTATCCCTAGGAATCGCCTTGTTCACCGTACGGTAGATAATTCTTATACATCTTCTACATGCCCAGTTGACAGTGTGGGCCAGGCTGGTTTTCTATATCAAAAGATAGCAAGTTGTCCTTATTCCTCTGATGAAACCATTCTACCTCTTCCAAACATTTATGTAAGGCATCGGAATACACTTCATGATAAACAGTAAGACTGAGAACCCAACTAACTTGTTTGTTAGAAATAGAATTGGAAGTGCATAGCAATTGACTGTGGACCATGCTGACCACAGGTAGGGATCTCAATTCAGGGAAGAAAAGAAGGACTTGTTTTCTCTGCTTATTCCTATACCTTCCCAAACCCCACAGAGAAAACCAAATTTAATGCTTGTGATTAATATTAATGAGCAGTAGCCCATAATTTTAGGAGGTTGACTCTAACATGTTTTTTTTTAAAAAGGTGAAACTACTAGAGTAAATTGGATCAATACTGATCTTAAGTAGAAACTAAATTGAAGCTTATATGCTATTGGGAAAATAATTAAAAATCAGATTAATTTTTATGCCTTTGGAAAAGACATAAATCTCTTGTACTTCTCTGGCTGCTATGAGACAATGACATGTGGGAAGATATAAATCAAGAAGGATCTGCACTAGAAAATGTAATTTCATTTAATGTAACAGAAACAAAAAATGATGATTATTGATTCTGGCAAATTACATAGCCTTATACGGACTATTACATGCGAATATCTTAAATTTTATGCTAAAGGAGAAAGATCCAGTTCATTTATTCAAGAATTAGTACATATCATATGGCAGGCACTGCGCCAGTCTCTGGAAACATATAGACGATTAAAAACCAAGTTTACCTAAAACAGTTTATAGATTAGCCGATGAGACAGATGGGGAAAATTATTCTTAAAGCAAAGTAATGATGGAAGTATGGAGGTCCCTTTACAAATTAAAGATTGCTCAGGTAAGCCTGGGGAAAATGGGAAGCTTTCAGAGCAGGAGCTTTGATCAAAAGACACATAAAATTAAAAAGTAATTCAATTTAAATCGATCTAAAAGAAATATAAAATGTTCAACATTATATAAATAACTACTAGTGAAATTAAATTGGAAGTACCCTCATTCATACATTTGAAGGTGGGAGTGGATGAGGAGCATGTATGAGAGAGTGAGTATGCCGAGAAGGGGAGACACAAACAGATATAAAATTTAGGAGAAGGGAAATGGAGAAGGAAAGAAGTCCTATGACAATACTTTTAATTGGGAGTGGATCGGGGTCACTCATCTGCCTTTCAGACTAGCTTGCCAGTATCATCACTTTTTTTTAATGTATGCCTTGATGAGTGTTCATTATAGAACAATGAAATCATCAAGAAAAAGAAGCAGCCAGCCAGTGTGGCTCAGTGGTTGAACGTGGACCCAGGAACTAAGAGACCACAGTTTGATTCCTGGTTAGGGCACATGCTGGGGTTTTGGGCTTCATGCCCAGTAGAGGGTGTGCAGGAGGCAGCCGATCCATGATGTTCCTCTCTCATTGATGTTTCTACCTCTTTAGATCGCTCCTTTCCTCTCTCTCTAAAAATCAAAATATTAAAAAAAGAAAAAGATGAAAATAAAAATGAACTCTAATTTTATCCTTTGCATTTTAGGTACATATGCTTTTAGACATTTTCCTTGGCATTTTCATAGTTTACAAATAATACATAAGTATGATTTTTTTAAACTAAAATGGCATTTTACTATACTTAATATTTTTAAAATGTATTTATTATTTTTATCTTTGTTGTTGAGATTACAAATGTTCCTCCCTTTTTCCTCCTGTTGCCCCCACCACCCAGTTCTCACCCTGCCCCAGACCTTCACCACCCTATTGTCTGTGTTCATGAGCAATGCATAACTTCTTTGGTTAATTCTTCCCATGGGAAGAGTATCATCACTTCTGCTCATGGACCTACACAGAGTTAATACCCGCATCATCCACATCATTCCTATCAATGGACAATCTTTGATCTTGTCTTTTCTACATAACAAAGAACATATGTCCTACTCAATTATAAATTGGATAATATTCAGAATCCTTAGATTTGCTCTTAAGGTTCACCATTATCTGGCATAGAGTTCGATCTCTTACTTCTCCCCTTTCTGAAGCTCTCTGCTCCAGAGGAATGGGTCTCCTCATTGTCCTTTGTGCATGTCTTTGCTTATTTAGGGTTTATGTCAATGTCCTGCCTGGGAAGTTTTTTTTGAGGATTTTTCAATTCTCAGTATCCATGTGATAGACTTTTTCAGATTGCTACCAACTGGTAACTAAGACTATTTTGATTAATAAGGACTTTAAGAGAGTGCATAGACGAGTAAGGGAGACAGGAAGAAATACCAGCAGATTCAGAACCAGAATTCATTGATAACTGAACCTTTAGAGATGTAACAGCAGCAACACCTAGCCTGGAAGAAGCGCATAAAACAATGCAGCAACTTTATTGTTCCGTTTCCTGAGAATCAGGTAGCTCTAATTTAATGCCTCATTTTATCCAGCCTCTGCTGCTTCTTGACTCTTGCCTCTTTTTCTCAACAACATTTCTCTCAGTTTTGGATTTTATGACTCACTATCCTGCTTATTTCTTCCTTTATGTATCTTTTTTATTTTGTATCATTCTTTTGTAATCTGATTCTCTCTGTATATCTATATCTATCTATCTATCTCTATATATTAAAGCCTAAGTGACCGTTACGACCGAACAACCGGTTGCTATGATGTGCACTGACCACCTGTGGGCAGACGCTCAATGCAGGAGATTCCCCCGGTGGTCACCTCCCAAAGCTGGCCAACCTCCCGCAGTCCCTCCCCCCTGCTGACCAACCCCAATTGGCCCCGATCGTCAGCCAGGCCGAGGAACCCCACCTGTGCACAAATTTGTGCACCGGGCCTCTAGTATGACAATAAAACTCCCTGAGAGAGATTTGATTGGATTCATAAGTCACCATCAATAATAAAGTAATCAGGGGTACTTTCCTAAGCCCTGTTAGACTTTGAATCAAGTACATAGTTCTTAAAATATCCATGGTCAAGGTAATGAATTTATGATAAAAAGTGAAATGACTGAAATAAGGAACTATCTACCATAAAAAGGGATGTTGGGAATGGCAAGCATTCAGACTTATTTGGCAAATGAATAACAAATTGTTTGATGATATCAACTATTTCCTTCATTATAGATAAAATTTTTATTATTGTTTTATTTTTCATAGGTTTAGGTCTTGTCTCTTAAATAAGAAAATAGGATCGTTGAAGACGGGGAATTTTAAAATTTTATATATATGCTTTTTTTAATTAAATTTTTCTACTCAACATGCTGTATATTAGATTCCAGAACTTTATTTATCTTATAGCTAGAAGTTTATACCCTTTGACCAACATCTCCCCATTTCCCCATCGCTTAGCGCCTGACAACCAACCCCATTTCTACTCTATTTCTATATGTTCAGCATTTTTATATTCCACATATAAATGAGATCATACAGTGTTTGTCTTTCTCTGACTTATTTCAGTTAGTGTAATGCCCCTGAGATCCATTCATCTTATCACAAAAGGCAGGATTCACTTCTTTTTTTATGGTTGAACTAGGGGCCCGGTGCACGAAATTCATGCACTGGGCGTGGGGGGTCTTTCAGCCCAACCTGCCCCCTCTCACATAGTGGGAGCCCTCAGTGGATGTCCTACTGATGGCTTAGGCCCTATCCTCACGGGAAGCAGGCCTAAGCCGCAGTCTGGCCTCCCTTTGTGGGAGGCAACCAGGCTGGTCAGGGGAAGGCACCAGCCCCATCACCCCGCTGCTGCAGCCACTGCCAGTCACCACAGCCACCAAGGTGTTTCCATCAACACGACTCCAGTCCCTTCACCAAAAAAAAATGACAACTTTCTTTAGGCATTTTCAAGATGTGTCTTTCATAGGATATGCATTTCTTTCTTTCTTTCTTTTTTTTTTTTTTATCCTCACCTAAGGATATGTTTCCATTGACTTTTAGAGAATGTGGAAGAGAAAGAGAAAGACAGAGAGAAACATCAAAGTGAGAGGAACACTTTGATTGGTTGCCTCCTGCATGAGCCCTGATCTGGGCCTCGGCCAGGGAGGAGCCTGCAACCTAGGTACATGCCCTTGATCAGAATCAACCCAGACCCTGCTGTGGGCAGGCCGAGGCTCTATCCACTGAGTCAAACCGGCTAGGGCAGGATATGACATTTCTTAGCCCTCTAGCAGCGGACCTTTGTTTTTTTCTCCAGAAGTGTGGTGGAGAAGTGTGCACTGACCACCTGATCACCTTTTTGGATTCTTATTACCCAAGTTACTAAGAATATTACCAGTGGCATACAGGAAGCTTAGGCAATGTGCATTCAGAAAAGGTGTTTCCTCTATAGTTCACACCAATCACCGGCTGTGCCCTGCCCAGGCCTAAAGCCTCTGGCCAAAGCTTTAGGCCTGGAAAGGGGACCTCCAGCTCCCTGTGATCGCAGACATCGCCCATTGGGCAGGGGACCCCAGCTCCCTGCAATCCACCACAGGAGTAGACCCCCTCACAGGAGCAGACCCCCAGTTGCCTGCGATCCATCGCAGGCTCCCCACTGGTGCCCAAGGCTGGGAAAGCCTCCACCGGAGGCTTTCCAGGCCTTGGGCTTGGCCGGACCCCAGCCTCCCTGTGACGGATCGCAGGAGCCGACCCCCAGTTGCCTGCGACCCATCGCAGGCTCCCCGCTGGTGCCCAAGGCCAGAAAAGCCTCCGGTAGATGGTTTCCTGGTGGGCGTGGCTTGTTGGTATAGTGGAGTGATGGTTAATTTGCATATTACTTTTTTTATTAGGTAGGATAAGATTTCATTTTATACATATACCACATTTTCTTTCTTCATTAATCTGATGATGGATACTTAGGTTGTTTCCATGTCTTACTATTGTGAAGAATGCTGAAATGAACATGGAGGTACAGGAATCTGTTTGAGATAGTGATTTTTATTCCTTTAGATATATACCTGGAAGTGGAATTGCTGGATTATGTGGTGGTTCTATTTAAAAAAAAAAAAATTTAAAAGGACCCTCCATACTGTTTTCCATAGTGGCTGTACAATTTTACATTCCAACTAACAGTGCACAAGTGTTCCCTTTTCTCCACAGGCTCATCAACAGTTGTAGTCTCTTGTCTAACTGATCATACCCATCCTTTCAGGTCTGAGATGATATATCATTGTGGTTTTGACTTGCGTTCCCCTTATGATTACTATGTTAAGCATCTTTCCATATGCATGGCCATATGTATGTCTACTGCATTTTATTGAAATGTCTATCCAAGTCCTCTATTTACTTTTAAATCAGACTGATTTTTACTAGTGTGCTGTGTAACTTTCTTGTATATTTTGGATATAAACTACTTATCAGAAAAATGGTTTGCAGTTATTTTCTCCCATTCTGTAGGTTGTCAATTGCTTATATGGCCTTTATACAACAATTTACATCACAGATGTTTAAAAAATGTTTCCTGATTTAAAAAAATGCAACTCAACCTATTTTTCAAAAATATTTCGAAAGTGATTAATTGTTCATGCATGTTATTTCCTTTGTTTCCCATGATAACAAGCTAGTAAAAATAGAAATCACTAGTATCATCATATTGATAGCGATAATGATAACCAAGATTTATAAAATACTTTCTATTTTGTAAGATACTTCTTTAACTCTTTCCAAACAATTTTATTTTTAATTTTCACATAAACTTTATGAATGTCAAGAACTATGCAGGGTCTGAAATTTTGCTCTACTTACAAGTTACCAAGTTAGCCTTCCATCATTGAATGGATACTGGCTGTAAATACAACATTCTTAGCTCAGAGACAAAGGACAGTGTATTAGTCAAAGCAATAGCAGTTACCAAAGTAACATCAATGTGCCAGTTGCTTGAGCCCAATAGTTTACAAGCAATGCAACAAGTGCTAGGTGACATCTTCACACTCATTGGGTTGCATTACAAGAAAAAAAAAACACACCAATTTTCAGAAACAACAAACTTTTATAAAGAAGCCACTAGCAAAACTGTCTAAACTTTGCCACAGAGGGGGACATTGTCTTTATTACTCTGGAGAGCAAACAAACCTTCCCTCTTGCCCACAGAAAAGTTCTCTCTCTCTCTCTCTCTCTCTCTCTCTCTCTCTCTGGTTTGGTAATCCTCACCGAAGGATATTTTTCCCATTGATTTTTTGGGAGAGTGGAAGGGAGGGTGGGGAGACAGAGAGAGAGAACAATGGTTGTGAGAGACACATCCAATGGTTGCCTCTCATATGTGTCCCAACCAGGGCCGGGGATCTAGCCTGCAACCAAGATACATACCCTCGACCTGAATCGAACCCAGGAACCCTTCGGTCACTGGCAGATGCTCTATGCACTAAGCCAAACCGGCTAGGGCAGAAAAGCATTATCTTTTAACATTCAGGGCTGTTGGCTGTACAGTGTACAAACATTCATGAAAAGGTAATCCATAGCAAAAGCTGCCTGTGCTTCTGCCCTAAGATGTGCAGAAATATGGGAGACCCATGAGAATAAATTCCCAAAATGAGATGCACAATTTTAAGCCCTTTTTTATGGATGAAGAAACTATATTTTAGAAAATTTAAGAAACATGTTTCATAGCAAAGAATTTATAAGTAGCAAAGTCATAATGTGACCTCATGTCCTGTGACTGCAGGTCTCTTTTCACTTGATCTTGCTGTCACCTAGGTCCTTACTGCTCATTGCTAATGAAGATGCTAGTAGCCCAGCCCTAGGCTTCTTTTCAATTACATGGAACACATTTAGGAGTCAGACATTGTTTCTACATTAGCTATAGTCCCAGTCATCAAGAATTTACTGCTTTTGATTGTTTTGGCTAGTTTCTAAGTGCCAGTGTTGTACCTTGAACAAATGAGTAAGATCATTTCATATAGCCAACAAAAACAGAGACCTAAATAAACCTTCTCATGTCCGTGTAACAATAAAGAATTTGGCCTTTGCTGTTAAAAGCACATTGATTTTCTTGAAATCATTTTTTTTAAAAGCAGACATGGACTTTATTCCAATTAGAACTGAAGGTTACAAGTGTTAATCCATCGGTGTCACAAGACCCAGGGTTCGCACTGGGGAGGACTTTTGACACATGTATTTGTAGTAATTTTTCATGTAAAATATAGCAGAGTGTTTTTGGAGAGAAAAAATGTGCCTGGATTATTTCAGCAACATAATTGAGTGTTTTTATGTGTGTCGTGGCATTTCTTAAAACTTTGGCTGGGATGGTGGCATTTCACATCACAGAAAAGGAAATAAAGCTGTATTGTAGTTTGCTTACAGCAGTACCTAGAAAAAATTGAAATTTCAAAGGAGCGAGAGTTTTCCTTGTGGTAAGCAGGGGTCTGGGTAGCATTTTCATTTCCTGTCTCTTTGACTTCCAGTGCCCCCCTTCAAAAAGTTCTGAATACAGAAAGCAGAACTTGCCTCCAGCACAAAACCAGAGCCCACTTTTATTATTGTTGTTTCAGGGCTCCTGGATCTCATGCTGAACCTTAAAATCCTATTCGCAGCTCAGCTGCCAGCAAGCTGTGAGCTAGGCAGTGAGAAGTGGAAGAAATAACAGGCTTCACCATGCAATCAGTAGTTCCCTACTGCAACCATATGTCATGCCTAGAATCCAGGAGACTTGAAAAGTCTTGAAAAACTGCAATGCCACTAGTGCTCCTACTGGGAATTAGTGACGGGCAAGTGCCTGTCAGAGGGGTTAGAAAAATAGAAAGAACTGAGCAAGAGAACTGAGCTAAGGGAAGTGATCAAAATAATTGTCCTCTATGGATGCCATCATTAAGTGATTATAACTTCTATCTGTGAAATGCCTCTTGACCCCAGCAATCAAATGCTAAGTGCCTAATGCTAAAGAAGTACAAACACCCTTTCTAATAAAGTAGCTTCATGTCATAGTAACAATCAAATAGTTATCATAACCACTATAACAAATTCTTCCTGTCTCATCAACTTTTATTTTTAAAAGGTAACATATCATTGTGATTAACTGCAAATGCTTCGAAATCACAAAGAATCAAAACCTCACTCTATTCCTTCTAGTTAGGCAATCTTTGAAAAATGTTTTATTTCTCCAAGACACAGTTTATCAGCTGTAAAATGGGAATAATCATACTTAACCTAAAGTATGTACAGCTTTATACCATGTCAAGCATATGGAAATATTAAATAAATGATGTTATTAATAATTATAGGAAGAAGCACAAGTATTATTTTTAAGGTTGCATATGGATGTTAATATTTCATTTTATGGATAAGATTAAAATAAAATGTGTACATTTCAGTTAAAACATTAAATTTTTTATTTTACATTTATCAGTGTACAAGGGTTACTGATTTCTATGTTCTATAGAAATTTATATAAAGCAAACAAGTATTCATAATACACACCTACACATACATTTAGATTTTTATGAAACTGTGAAAGGCAATTTAAACCTGTAATTGGATTGTGTTTAAAAGAGTTATTTTAAAAAATCCATTATTGGGATCTTGGAACCCATTTTCTCTTTGAAATAATGCTATAAATTGCAGTGAAACTCCCTGACCAGCTCTGAAAAATCTTTTAACCTTTCCTATTCTTAAAATATTGTGTTAGCTGAACCATGCTGAATATATTTGATCATTATATAACAATTTTTGATAGGAAAATGACTCCTAATTCCCTCCTTTAGACAATGGAAACATACTAGTCTTACCTAATAATAGACACATATGTAAATTGACCGTACCTTTGCTATGCCCACAGCCAATCAGAGTGAGTGAGTATGCAAATTAACCCACCAAAGATGGTGGTTAATTTGCATATGAAGGCAGGGCGGGCAGCACCATGGCCTGCTTCCGGGGGTACGGGTCCATCGGGGGCGGAGGAGGCCCTGCAAGCAGCGCCAGACACCGCCTACAAGGTACCAGTTCATCGGCAGGGGAAGCAGTGGGGTGGGCAGCGCCAGACGGCACAGGAGGGGTCTGGGTTCATCGTGACCTGCCTAAACATTCTGGGGGTCCCTGGGAACATTGCCTCCCTGGGGTGGTGAGGCCGGACCCGCCTAGCCACTCCCGGGGGTCCCTGGGAACATGGCCACCCCGGGGAGGCGAGGCCAGACTCGCCTAGCCACTCCCCAGGGGTCCCTGGGAACATCTCCGCCCTGGGGAGGCAAGGTTGGACCCGCCTAGCCACTCCGGGGAGTCCCTGGGAACATGGCCGCCCTGGGGAGTCGAGGCCGGACCCGCCTAGCCCATCCCCGGGGGTCCCAGGGAACATCGCCACCCTGGGGAGGCGAGGCCGGACCTGCCTAGCCACTTTCGGGGGTCCCTGGGAACATTGCAGGCATGGGGTTGCTGAGACCCAGACCTGGCCTCTGGCCACAGATTCATAGCTTAACGGAGACCGAGGGGATCTTCCTCATCTTCAGAGAGACAGAGGTTCTGCAATGGCCCCAAGACGCGGGTGGGCCCAGCCAGGGATCAAGGGGCATGGAAGGACTCCCGGGCAGAGGGGCAAGGACCTTCACCCCTGAGGCGGGGGTTGAGGGGTGGTGCCGCATCAGTGGAGGGGTGCTGCACTGCAGGGTACTGGACTGACTGATGCGATTCAGAGAAGCTCCCAGTGCTAACAGGCCTCGCTCAGGCGGCCTTCACACTTCAGAGGCAGTGACTCCTGCTCCTGCCTTGACCCAAAAGCAAGCCCGTGGTGCCCTGCCCCATGGCAGAGCATGCCTAGGCAGTGAGTGCGAAGCCTTCCACCTGCTCTGGAGAAGCGGGGGCAGTAAAGAATGGGGGGCAGGGGACGGGGAGAGGAAAGAATGTGGAGCATCCACAATGAAGAGGTGCTCGAGAAAGAGGCTCCAAAGCCTGACTGGAAGGTTTGTTCTGTTTGCCGGGCATCTGCCCCTTAGGAAGCACAAAGAGCATGGCTCTGAGGGCTTCCTGTGTGCTGAGTCAAGTTCCACAGCCAACTGGAATTGGCCTCAGTTTCCTGGTCTGTAAAATGGATGAAGCGTGTCCCAGTGCCTTCACTGAGCTTTGATGGCCAATTGAGATACTATATAAAGAAAATGAGGGAAGAAGTGAGAAAGAAAAGGAAGGATGAGCAACACAAAAGAAAGACTGAAAGGAACCTGTAAACCCATTGTCACTTAAATAGGGAATATAGTCAATAGTGTTGTAATGATGGTATGATGCCAGGTGGGTACTAGAAATATCGGGGAACACTTTGTAAAGTATATGATTGTCTAACCACTATTCTGTAACTAATATAAAACCTGAAACCAATACAAAATAATATTGAATGTAAAGAAATGAAAATTGGAGTGAAATTTTTATAAATTTCAAAGTTTAAATAAAAGCTGTAAAGGAAGGAAGAGGAGAATAAAAATAGTGTTTTTCATTTTACCACTTCATTAAAAAGACAGTTGTCTTTATATGGTGCTTTTATACTTTTATACTTTTATACTTGTCTAAGTCATTATCTCATTTTAATTTCTGGGCAACTTAAAGATAAGATAATTATTCCCTCCACTATTCAAAGAAAGGAAATCTTGGTGTTTGGTCCTAATGATTCAATTGTCAAGCCCTTATTGTAAAGCAGAGTTAGTAAAATTTCCTGTGCAGGGTCATATCTATACTAATAAAAGCCTTGGGGGTGATCAGGCCAGCAGAGGAGGGTATTTGGGGGCAATCAGGCCCGCAGAGGAGCAGTTAGGTGTCAATCAGGCCAGCAAGGGAGCAGTTAGGGGGCAATCAGGCAGGCAGGTGAGCGGTTAGGAGCCAGCGGTCTCAGATTGTGAGAGGGATGTCCAACTGCAGGTATAGGCCCAATTCCACAGGGATCGGGCCTAAACCTGCAGTTGGACATCCCCCGAGGGGTCCCATATTGGAGAGGGTGCAGGCTGGGCTGAGGGACACCCTCCCCAGTGCACGAATTTTGTGCACCGGGCCTCTAGTATATATATATATATTTTGTTTTGAGCATGCATATAGTTCCCATAGCTGAAAGTCACTATTTGAAGACTGAAGTAAATTATTGTATTATATTATTGTATTTTAGATAGATTACATCTTAAATTATATACTGTGCTTTATTTTAGGTCTATTATATATTAAATTAATGCCTTAATTCTTTCTGCTTTTAAATTTATATAAAAAAGATAACAAGAAGCAGTTAATTTTCAAGGCTTCATAGCAAGGCAACATCATTCCAGCCAGTCATTCATAAGAATGCAGCATAGATTCACTTGAAAATAATCATGTCAAACCAAGTCCAATCCTGTTTTACATATGGTTGCATGGTGCACAGAGGAACGGCATGAGTATTGTGTTATTTTAGGGAATATTTGCAGACAGGATTCTATCCCATCCATGTGAATAAGATAGCAAAGGTGACCTGGATGTGAGACCTATGATGTGGATTTACAGAAGTGAGAACAGCCAGTTTAATATGTGCTAATTGATGATTTGGTTTCTGTCTAAAGCTAGGATGCTAGTAGTGTGGCATTTCCCAGTCCTTTTCACGAGTTGTGTCAATGACTTGGAGGAACACATAATACCAACTTTCCACAGACAGAAAGTTAGAAAAGATGTCTTGTGTGAGGCCTGGTCCCATGTGGCTTAGGGTTCGGGATCTGGAGAAGGGCCGTGGGCAAATGACAGGATAAGACAAGAAATAATAATTTGGAAATTGGGGGCCAGGCGGAGAGTCCAATGCAAGGGGAAGGACTTCACTGGTGCCCAGGCCCTGACAACCTTTTATTCAATTTTGGATACACATATTGCCCATAGTCAGGCAAGCAATTTGGGTAACAGACAAACTATCTTAAAGGTCAGTAAATATTAGTAAAGATTTACTTTGAGACTATTTGGTCAGGAAATTGCTTGAGCCACCATTGTCTCAACTAAACAATCGGTGCATAGCTCTGGCCCTTGCCAGAGTTCAAGGTTCACCAGCATTCCAGGATCCTTGTTTACACTTTTCTGATAGTGAAGACAATGGGTAGTTTCCAACAATGTCTGACTAAATTCACATTCCAAACAAACTTGGAAATAAATGAAAAAATAATTGGCTTTAACTAGAATGAATGTAAATTTCTTCATGTAAATTCAGTAAATACTTTGCACAAATTATAAATTGGGAGGAGTCCATCCTGATGGCATTGCAGGTGAAAAAGTATGATGATTTTAGTTGATCAATTAATAGGTAATCAATATTATTCCAGACTTGGCTGTACCTTCCTCCTGTATTCTTACAGCAATCTGACAGGTTTTTAGAGTAGCTGCTGTATGTCCCACTGGACCACAGGCTATTTTGTTTTGTAACTAAAGCACTTTAGTCCAGTACATGATAGATTCTCAATAAATATCTGTAATGAATGAACTGAATTTATGATGGGGCTAATAAAAAGGTAAGCACAATCCTAAGCCACTTTAATAGATTTATAATGCACAGATCATGAAAAGGTATGATCCAATAAATTTACCATTGACTATTTCTAGAACATTTAGTTTGAGCAAAATATTTAAAAATCGAATTCACCAAATACACATTTAAAGTACAAAAATCAGCATGGCAAAGTGGCCAAAATGATATTTTATGAGAAAGAAGAAATAAATAAAAAGAGGCTGATAAGAAAAATGTTTTCAAGTATTTTAAGGATTCTCTTCTAGAGTAGACAGACAGATTTATGCTGTCTCCTGAGGCCAGAAGAGCACAATGAGCACTTGAATGATCAACTGTGGCCTCACGAGGGAACTTGAGAGTGAATGCAAGGGTATACAAATAAAATGTGCTGCCTCAGAGGTAGTCAGTTCTTGTTTATTGGAAGTATTTAAGCAGGTAACATATGTCAGGATGCAGCAGAGGGGATTTCTCGGGGTGTATGATTCTTTTTTCAGTGCGTACAGTATGTAAAGTCTTTTTTCAGCGCTCGGTACCCATTCTTTTGTCGGCAATTGCTCACAGCAAGAGCCATATCTTCTTCAGGAAATTAAAAGTGCAGTAACTGTTGTTTGAATTAAAGAAATGGAATGCCTTCAGAAACAACTTTCTGTCAAACTCATTACTAACATAAGGTAAATTGATAATTTTTTTTCTCCTCCTGCTTCTCCTACTCGTGTTCCTCTCTACCTCTTCTCCTCCTTTTTGTTGATGTTGAATGTTGTTATTATTGTTCTTCTTTTCTTTCATCTTCTTCCACATCTTCCCCTCCTCCTCTTCCTTCTCTTCATTTTTTTCTTTTCATCTTTTTCTCTCTTCTTACTCCTCGTATTCTTGGTAAATATCAGTTGTAAAGAAAAATAATACTGTTTTTCTTCTATGGAGATAATTTTATTGGTTTTATTAGAACATATTTTTATGTTACTTTCCATCAATATTCATAGCTTATGAGATAAGCTAGTTGAAATGTGAATGCACCAAAGTTTTCATGTTGGAAGTGATGGTATTTCTAAGAGAAAAAAAGTAACACTGTTTGGAGGTAATAATGCACACCTATAAAAACCCAGGGTATTAAAGAAAATATTCATAATATAAGAAACAGGAATGATCAGTTATGATATACATATAATATGTATTCCTAAAACATATTAAAATGTTACTGATGAAATTGTGAGAGTATTGAAATGTGTGTGAATGGAATTGCCAGATTTGATGTTCCTGATTCATTCATATGGCTATAAAATGATGTAATAAACTATTTTCATTTCTTTCAAAGCTATACATATCAATATGGTTTATAACTGTGCCAATATAGCAGTGAACAGCCACATGTGGTTACTGACCTCTTTAAATATGACTAGGTGAATTGAGATGTGCTCTCAGTATAAAATACAGTTTTCAAGAGTTGGTGCTAAAAGAAGGACTATAATATGTCTCACTAATACTATAAAATATTCACTATATGTTTAAATGATTCTTTGGATCTTTTAGGTTAAGAATATATATTATTAAAATTATTTTTACTTTCTTTAATGTGGCTACTAAAATTTTTAACTTATATGTGTGGTTTGGATTTGTAGCTCACATTATATTTCTGTTGTATAATCCTGATTAATAATGTATTAAAATAAAACTTTCACAGAATCTTAGCTTGGGAACTGGATGGAAACTTAGTTTGATCACCCATAAAATGTTAAGCACTCTAGATTTTAAACCTCTAACAGAGCTCTTTTGAGGAAACATTATGTGCCCAAATCTTTTGAATGCATGTAAACATGACCTTGCACACCTCATAATTAAAGGTATATATATATATATTCATTGGTTGCAATAATTTCATTTTGTACTCTATTAGATTCTGAAACACAGTAGTGAGTTCAGTATTCAATGAGATCAAAAATAAATAAACTATTCTCTTTTCTTCCTCTACATAGATTATTTTGAAATCAGCGTTTCGGAAGGGAACCACAAACATAACAAGTATCAGCTCCAATTCAAGAGGCCTTGTTCTGTTTGTTATCAACTCCTTTTTCCTAAATTGTCCTCTAAACAGAAACAACAGCAGAAATGCCTACGGGCACCAGGAATTTTCCACTCAGCCATTGGCAATCAGGTCCTGCAAAAAAAGGATGACATTAACCAGAAACTAGGCTATGCAGACAGTATCTACCAAGCAGAGCCTAAACCTTTTAGAATGGTGGTTTCAATTCTATGCTCTCTTTCCTTCAGTCTTCATTTCCCTATTCTGCTCCCAACGTGTTCTTTCATAGCTTGAGTACAAACTGTAAATATTTCATATTTGATTTCTTCTAAAGTACTTGGAAACAAAAGTTTGAATGAGATCCTAAGGGCCTAGATATTTTTTTAAATAGCTACAGTGAAACAATAATAGAGCCATTCCACCACCTTAGGAAACAGCCTAGAGGAAAAAGGACTAGGAAGATCATTTTACTGGTTATACACCAAGCCCAAATGGAATGGTAATGTCATAAATTATTCTGTGGGTATTGCTGATGTAATTCTTCAGAGTTTGATTTTCCAGTGAGTCTGTAATTGTATACACAATGGAAGTTGAGGGTTGAAATAAATACAAGAATATTTTAGGCCTCTTGGAAGCTTATGTTAAATTCTAGAAGAAAAAAAAATATATATATATTATAATTAGAATAAATACATTGTACATGTATGAAATCTTCAAATAAAAATTTCTGCATAAAAGAAAAATTATTCATTTTGCTTGGTTTGGTTTACACACAATTATAAGAAACGGCTCCTAGCATAGTAATTTCTGCTAAAAATAACTGGACATAGTATATAGTAGCCCCCAAACCCTGAAAATCATTATTTTATCAAATTATTTTATTATTTGTGATTTATCTACTTTCAAAATGTTTGATACAACTGAGAGGATTTAGAGAAAAGAAAGGCAGTTGGGGTCCATGGGAAAGGAATGCATACGGATGGGCGGAGCCAGCTACAAAACACTTACCTTACCAGCACAGAGGGCAGCAGAATGTTACAAGAGAAGTGGGTGAAGGAGGGGGAGCCCAGGGTGGCTTTGAAACTTTGAAACTGATACCAGATAGGGAAGGGGGAAATCGGCCAACTGGGAAAAAACACTAGGGGACATAAAAAGAGGAAGGTTCCAATTAGAAAGTAGCATCTACAGGCAAAGAAGCTGCCAGCATTTATAAACCCTTAGACAAAGAAACTCACTGGTTACCCATTTTGGGACCCCTCCCCAGGAAAGAGTTTGTATACGCTTGCAATAAATTTCCACACTTTTGCTTAAAATCTTTTAGTCCACTATGTTTATTCTTCAAACTTTGTAGGACAAGAACCTGGAATAAGAATTCTGGCTTGCCCTTCAGGGGAACACCTACATCTCATAACTGCAAAATTCACAGGGAGATTAGGAGACCCTATTGGCTAGCAGACCCACCATATGGAAAGAAACTGCCTCTGAATCACCATATTGTCAGCTTGTTACCAGACACTATATTTGGACTGAGATATGAGTAAGAAACAAACCTTTACGGTATTCTTTGTTATAGTATTTAGCCTATCTTAACCAATATACCTTGTTTACAGAAAGTACCAGTATACTGACTTTATATTAAGATTCTTTATTACTTCAAAGCCACAGTTGTTAAGTAATCACTCAATGAGGAAGCTAAAAGACTGTTGGAAAAAGTCAGAACGTTATGGCCAGTTTTTCAAGTGATGCTTTAAATAAAGAATAAAATAGAAATAGCTTGTCCTCTGCTTAAACAAATAGATATGTAACTTAAATATTAACATATATGAGTATTTTGGTAAAACATTTATTATTTTTAATTTGATGAAGTCCCACTTGTTTAATTTTGCTTTTATTAATTTTGCTTTTGGTGTCAAAATCCAAAAAATAATTGCCAACTCCAATATCAAAGAGCTTACCCTTATGTTTTTTTTCTAGGAGTATTACAGTTCCAGGCCTTACATTCAAGTTTTAATCTGCTTTGAGTTGATTTTGTGTATGATGTAAGATAGGAATCCAGTTTCATTTTTTTGCATGTGGCTATCCAGTTTCTCAAACACCAATTATGAAGAGATTATTCTTTCCCATTGTATATTTTTGACTCCTTTGTTGTAAATTAATTGGCCATGTTTACATGGAATTATTTCTGGGGTCTTTATTCTGCTCCATTGATCTATATATCTGTTTCTATGCCAATACCATACTTTTTTTAATTACTATAACTTTGTAATAAAGTTTAAAATTAGGAAGTGTGGCCATCCAAGGAAGAAAACCCCTACTAAAGAGAAGTTCCTAAACACCAATTATAAAACATGCAAAAAAAACTTTGAAATGTCTCTTCAGTAACATTAAAAAGCATCCAATGACTCAGAAAGGGTTGTGAGGCTCAAGAAAATAAATAACATAAAACAATATAAATAAAATAAATGTGTATTTTAAATCCTCCAAGAAATCAAAGCCTATTAACATTTAGAAAACAAATTCAGAAGATCATGAACAGGATGAAGCCATAAATGAAAATAGACCAATTCTTAATTCAGAATTGAAAAATATAGTAAATGAAATAAAAAATTCAAGATGGAGAAAATATTACTATTGTTTTAGATGGAAAGTGAATAAATTGAGAGAGAGAAATAGAAGGGAAAAAAACAGGTAAAAATACAGTGTAAAGAGGTAAAATGAAGGAAGAAAATAGAAATTAAAAATGTAGAGACCCAAATAAGAAACAATTTTCTCTGTAGTTAGAAAAATAAGGGAGGTGCTATGATAAAGAGCTAATCACTCAGAATATAAAAGATATTGAATTTAGGTTGAAATAGCCCTGCTATATTTCAAGGGATAAGAAGAGTAAATCTATGTACCAGAAAGAAAAAAGATAAATTAAAAAAACACACACATAAAAATTACTAGATAAAAAAACAAATTTCTTGAAGGCAAATGAAAACTAGATTCATAAAAGCCTTGTTATCAGAAACATAAGCCAATAGAAGACTGGAAAAATGTGTTCAAAATACTGAAATTTATACATAATAATCTAGAATCTATATCCAAAAATAATCTGTCTCGCTCAGGAAATTCTAGATGCTTTCCCATTAAAATCAAGAAAAATTGAGTATATCACCATTTTAATTCTAAATTTATCTTTATCCTCTAGTTCAGGTGTTTGCAAGCTTTCTGTGTAAAGAAACAGCTACTAAATATTTTAGACTTGGTGGGCCATAAAGTCTCAGTCTCAGCCACTCAATGCATTCATTGTGGCACTTACTGCATTCATAGGCAATAGGTGGGCACAACTATGTTCCAACAAAACTTTATTTATAAAGGCAGGTGAAAGCTGGTTTAGTCAGCTTACTGATTGAGTTCCTAAATAATTGCCAAGTGCAAACTGTATGGAGAATCTATTCATTTATTTGTTTATACATTCTTTTATCCCTCTATCCACCAATAATCTCTCTTTCAAATAGTAATTGAGGGCTTACTGAGACTCAGGCAGGCTGTTATGTTTGAAAATGTGACAATTGACAAGCCTCTGTTTTCATGGAATTTGTTATATCCAAAAGAAATTTTATTCAATTAGCTACAAAAAAAATTATAAAATTGCAGCTGAGAAAAAATTCTCACATATGAGTACTTGATACCATTAGGTTGTAAAATGGGGCAGGTTTGCCTGGTAGGTGAGATCAAGAAAGATTTTTTAAAAAGTGATTGTCAAGGTGAGGCTGAATGATAAATAAGAATTGACTATGTAAAGAAAGAACTGAAGATTTGTCCCTGAATAATATGTACAAGTCTTACAGAAAGAAGAAGCATGGTATGAGGGTGGCAAACCTGTGGCAAATAGGAAAGTAGAGATTGAGATACAATGAGAGATAAGTTGGGGCCAACCCATTGTAGAGAGTTGAGGGCATGTATGGAATAGTAAGAAGCCATCAAAGTATGTTCAGCAGGGAGGAGACATGTTTGAATTTGTATGTTAAAAATATCACTCTGAAAAAAATTATTCTGGTTTCATCATGAAGACAAACTGGACAGGAACTAAAAAAGGGTGCAGGGAGACAAATTAGGAAGCATTTGTAGCAGTGTGAATGACAAAGAATGTTAAGGAATTGAAGTAGTAGAGAGCAATGGTCAGATTTGATGGAATGTTGGCTTGGTATAGGATTTTATGATGAAAAATTATGTTCTTTTGGATTTTGAAAGATATATTGCACTGTTGCCTTCTTATCCATTTTCCTTTTTCTTTGAATATTTTTGGATATTTCTTTTATATTTTAGGGTATTCTCTTTATTCTAATGCTTTCAAATATCGTAAAACATATGTTGGTTTGTGTGTGTGTGTGTGTGAGAGAGAGAGAGAGAGAGAGAGAGAGGTTTTGAGTGTGTGTTTCATTCATAGTACTCAGCATTTGATGAGATCTTTCAGTCTGGAAACTTGTTTGCCCTTATGTTATAAGAAATAGTCTCTGCTGATTAATTAACTTAATCATTAGCTATTTTTCAAAGATAGTGAAATTCTGTTGTCTACCAATATCTTCTCCCTCTTTCTCTTTGTTTGTAGCTATTTGTAACTTTTAAAAAAATTCTCTTTATAGTAAGGCCTTACAGCATGTGGACAATTCAACATGCTTAATAGAGAGTCTCATGATATTGATTTTTACTGCTTTCTTTTTCTTGCTGGCATTGCTTCCAGCAGTCTTCAAGAGGTTATTTTGCTTTTATAAGACATTATTACTTTATAGGATATGGCTTAAAAAAACACATGAAAAAGCCATTATAGAGCATTTTTACACCACAATAAAGAGTTTACAGAATGTAAAATAAACACTAACAACAACAACAAAAAACATAAAGAGGAGGAAATTTATAGCTCATTTATCAAAGATTTACTGACCTTATACTATTAAATTTTCCTCTCTCACCAACAATTGGCTTCCTTAATATGATAGAAAACATGGCCATTGAAAGTGCCCAAATTTTACATCTTATTTCTGTTATAGAATGGTAAGAAGCTAGGAAAATTCCAGGAAAGAAACTAGGGAAATGAAAACAGATAGCTAAACAGCAGTAAATCCACCTAGTAATTCCTATCTTCCCTAAACCAAGGACACTTAAGAATAAATGTTTGTACTTCTCCTCCCCAACAAGAGGATAAATAATTTAAATCACGCTACTCAGGGAGATAGGTAACAGAAATCCAGTTAAGTGCCATTTGCCAAACACACCAAGAACAGACAAATTAAGAGAATAAATCTCATTTTGCTATATCAGCATAAAGCTGATGAATATTCTATTGATCAGCCCCCAAGACCGCCCCTAAATGCCCGGCTTTAAAACCCCTGAACTGAAGGTCACAGTGTGCACTTCCCCTCTCCTCTCCTCTCCTCTCCTCCCCCAGCACATATTCCCTAACCTCTAAGGGACCCCATGAAACTTGCAACCAGGGGAACAATGACCAGCAACAGCTCATCCAGGGATAACCCCCTGAATCTGTCTCCAAAGCCCCCTGTTCTCTGAATTCCCAGTGAGCCAAGAAGCCCAGTCTTAATTCACATATACTATAATTAAAGAAGATCAACAGTGTCATGAATAATATTATTTCAATTTACCAAGGTCAATAAAAAGATTCTTTGTGTAATTTTTATTGAAATTGAAGTTAACCATTTATAAATCTTAATTTAAAAAGTATTCTTAGTGATTTAAAATGTGATCATAAACATTTATTATTTTATTGATATATTCAAGGGATATTAAGGTGTTTCGCTCCTTTAAAATTTGCTGCTTTTTGTATATGATTTTTAAACATTACTTGCTTATTGTTCTTCAAAATATGTCATTACTTTAGGCTCTTTTAGTAGGTATTTTCAAGTTTTACTTAATTATAACCTAAGAAACCAGAGAAAATGTTAATAGAATAAGTGTTTAACTTCTGAATTAAGGAATATAAGTTTTTATAAAATAGATAATTGTACCTCAAAAGCTTTTTTATCAAGGGGCTATTGTTTTGTTAAATTCCTCTTTCTGTTGACACTGTATTTCAGATAGGTAATGAATACAAATTAAATGATTTATATAATGTCAGGTAATTTACCTTTATAAATGATAATATTAACTATTACAAAGTACATAGAATTTGCTTTAGTATTTGAAAAAACACTTTAACAACTGATCATAAGTTTTATTTTTATTTGTTATCCACTTTGCTTTTTGCAACATCACTTGGTGATTACTTTTCCTCGAATTATATGATAGATTGATATCACTGATGAATGAGTGACTTGCCCGGGTATAATAGACTTGTCATGTTGACTGAAGCAAAGTGATATGTGATTGGATTCTGGTGTCAGAAATTGCTTAGCAGTAATTTGGACAACAATTGGACAGCAGCATCAAAGTGAAATGCACTCATTGTCCATCTAAAACTGGCTTATGTACTTTCTTGATGCCTATAAATACATTTATATTTCCTAGGATATATATAATAGTATTCGTGAAAGAATAAGTTATTTAAAAAATCTTTAATTACAATTCAATTTTTTGAAGTTTCTATTAAATGCAGACTTTATTTACAGTCGATGTGATATTCAGCATCTCATTATATATTTTACTGAGCTGAGAATCTTCATAAATACCTGTGTTCTAATGTTGGTGCACTTTTATGTATACCATCTCAATTAATTGAGATGGTATACATAAAAGGCCCACTATAGGCCATGTGTATAAAATATATTCAATAAATTAATTTATATTAAAAGAATAGCCAAAACAATCTTGAGAAAGAAGAACAAAACTGGAAGATTCATGCCACCTGATCAAACTACACTACAAGGCCATAGTAATCAAAACAGCATGGCACTGGCATAAAACCAGACATATAAATCAAAGGAACAGAATAGAGAGCCTAGAAATAAACAACATGTTATCATCTATACTAGAGGTCTGGTGCACAAAATTCATGCACTGCGGTGGTGGGGAGGGTCCTTCAGCCTGGCCTGCACCCTCTCTCGCAGTCCAGGACCCCTCGGGGGATGTCCAACTGCCGGCTTGTGGCTGGATGGCCTTCTGCTGCTGCACAGTCTGCTGCTTGAGCTTCAGCAGCTGCTGCACATGCATGGGCTGGGCCACCACGGTCTGTCCTGTGAACACCATCGAGTGGATGAGTCAAGCAGGGAGGCAGACTCACCCTGAGTTCCTTGAGCTTCCCTGAGTCACTGAGTTGTTTAGACTGACTGCCTTCTATAGAGAACAGCATCGGAATCAGGCCTAAGCCAGCAGTCGGACATCCCTCTTGCAGTCCAGGACCACTTGGGGGATGTAGCAGTGCGCCACGTGGCAGGTGGCCAGGGAGGAACCCAAATCGGGGCTGGGTGCCACACCGCTCATGCTCATCCTGGCCTGCTACACCTGCTGCTGCCACTTGGTAGTATTGCCACAGCTGCACTCGCCAGCCATGAGTCCAGCTTCTGGCTGAACAGTGCTCCCCCTGTGGGAGTGCACTGACCACCAGGGGGCAGCTTCTGAGTTGAGTGTCTGCCCCCTGGTGGTCAATGTGCATCATAGTAACTGGTCGTTCCGCCATAATGGATGCTTAGGCTTTTAACCTAAGCAACTGTTCACCATTCAATCATTCTACCAGTTGCTATGACATGCACTGACCACCAGGGGGCAGATGCTCAATGCACAGGCATGGAAACATGGAACAGACTGATGAATCTTAGAAGGAAGGGGGGAGGGAGGAGAGTGGGAAGAGATTAACCAAAGATCTTATATGCATACCAGAGGTCCTATGCACAGATTCGTGCACCGGTGGGGTCCCTCGGCCTGGCCTGTGGGGATCAGGCCGAATCTGGCAGTCCAACATCCCCCGAGGGGTCCCAGATTGCGAGAGGGCCCAGGCCAGGCTGAGGGATCCCACCGGTGCATGAATCTGTGCACTGGGCCTCTAGTTAATTAATATTTGACAAAGGAGGCAAGAACATACAATAAGGTAATCTATTAGAAAATGGTGCCGAAACTGGTTTGGCTCAGTGGATAGAGCATCGGCCTGTGGACTGAAAGGTCCCAGGTTCGATTCTGGTTAAGGGCATGTACATTGGTTGTGGGCACATCCCCAGTAGGTGGTGTGCAGGAGGCAGCTGGTCGATGTTTCTCTCTCATCAATGTTTCTAGCTCTCTATCCCTCTCTCTTCCTCTCTGTAAAAAATCAATAAAATATATTTAAAAAAAAAAAGGAAAAGAAAATGGTGTTGGGAAAATTGGACAGATAAGTGCAAAAGATTAAATTAGACCACATCTAACATCATTCACAAGACTCAACTAAAAGTGGTTTTAAAGACTTAAATATTAGATTCAATACCATAAAAATCCCAGAAGAAAACATAAGCAGTACAATCTCAGATATTTCCCTTTGCAATATTTTTTTCTGATATATTTTCTTGGGCAAGGGAAACACAAGAAACAATGAATAAATGGGACTACAGAAGTAAATAAATAAAATAAAAACAAATAAATTAAACTTTATTGTCATAATTTCAATATTATTTATTTTCATTATTTTTAGCAGGTCATAAAAACTTGCATATCAGCCCTGGCTGGTGTTGCTCAGTGGTAGAGCATTGGTTGGCACACCTAAGGGTGGCGGGTTCGATTCCTGATCAAGGGCATGTACCTGGGTTGCAGGTTTGTTCCTCAGCCCCAGTTGGGGTGTGTGCAGGAAGCAATCTATTGATGTGTCTCTCTCACATCAACGTTTCTCTTCCTCCCCCGCTACTCCTTCTCTCCCTTCCTCCCTTTCATTCTCTTTAAAAATCAATTGAAAAAAATATCCCCGTTGAGGATTAACAAAACAAAAAAGAATTGTATATTAATTTTTTCCTAGTTTGAGAGATTAGATATCATTTCTAAAATATGTTCTTCAAAATACCTAGAAGTACTCATTAAATTTTAATTACTTTTAGGTGCATCAATGAGCTGACCAGAAATCAAAGAATATTAAGAAGCCGAAAAAAAAATCATTTATTTATATATTTATTTGTATTGAATTTATTGTGGTGACAACACGGTTAATATTATATAGGTTTCAGGTGAACAATTCTATAATACATCTGTATATTGTGTGTTCACCATCTCAAGTCAAGTCTCCTTCCATCGCCATTTATCTCCTTTTTTTCTTCTTCTACCCACCACCCCCCTTTCCCTTTGGTAATCACCATATTGTCAGTCTATTAGTTTCTTTCTTTCTTTCTTAATCTCTTTACCTTTTCACCCAACCTCCCAAATTCCATCTCCTCTGACAGCTGTTAGTCTGTTCTATGAATCTATATGTCTGTTTTTATTTTGTTAGTTAATTTATTTTGTTCCTTAGATTCCACATATAAGTGAAATCATATGGCACTTGTCTTTCTCTTACTGGCTTATTTAACTTAGCGTAAAACTCTCCAGGTTCATCCATTGCTGTTACAAAAGATAAGAGTTCCTTCTTTCTTAAGGCTGAATAGTATTCCATCTGTAAATGTGCCACAACTTTTTTATCCACTTATCTACTGATGGACACTGGGGCTGCTTCTAAATATTGGCTATTGTAAATAACAGTGCAATGAACATAGAGGTGCATATATTCTTTTGAATTAGTGTTTCAGGGTTCTTTGGTTATATTCCCAGAAGTGGAATCACTAGGTCAGTGGTCAGCAAACTCATTAGTCAACAGAGCGGCAAACTGTGGCTCTCGAGCCTCATGTGGCTCGTGAGCCGCAGTTTGCCGACCACTGCACTAGGTCATAAGTCAGTTCCATTTTTAATTTTTTGAGGTGACTCCATACTGCTTTCCAAAGAGGCTGCACCAATCTGCATTTCCACCAACAATGCATGAGAGTTCCCTTTTCTCCACACATCCTTGCCAGCATATGTTGTTTGTTGATTTATTAATGATAGCCACTCTGACAGGTATGAGGTGATATCTCATTATGGTTTTAATATGCATTTTCTCTGATAATTAGTGAATATGAGTATTTTAAAAAATCTGTTTATTGGCCATCTGTATATTCTTTTTGGACAACTGTCTATTTAGGCCCTTTGCCCATTTCTTAAAATTGGATTGTTGGTTGTTATGGTGTAAGGTTGTATACATTTTTTTTGGATAAATTTTGGATATTAACCTTTTATCAGTAGTATCATTGAGAAGCCAAAAAAATTTAATAAATCGAGTATCCTAAGTAATAAGATGATACTGAATCTGGGTCTTGTGTGAGAATCCAAATAGGTGAACTTGAGCTTTTAATTAAAACAAACTACCCAGTAGGAAAAGTCTTGAATAGTCATTTCACACAAGATGAAACTCAAAGGCACATAAGCCTATAAAAAGATGCTTAATTAGTACTTAGGGATATGTAAAATAAGCCTACAATGAGATATAATTTCATTCCCACTAGATTTGCAAAAATATTATACACTAGACAATATCTAATGTTTAGGAAAATACACAGTAACTAGAGGCCCGGTGCACAAAATTCGTGCACAAGGGTGTGTGTCCCTCAGCCCAGCCTGCACCCTCTCCAATCTGGGACCCCTCAAGGAATGTCCAACTGCCCATTTAGGCCAGATTCCGGTAGGATCAGGCCTATTTGGGCAGTCGGACATCCCTCTCACAATTCAGGACTGCTGGCTCCCAACTGCTTGCCTGCTGCCCTCCTGATTGCCCCTAACCACTTCTGCCTGCCAGCCTGATTACCCCCTAACCACTCCCCTGCCAGCCTGATTGATGCCTAACTGCTCCCCTGCCAGCCTGTTTGCCCCTAACTTCCCTCCCCTGCAGGCCTAGTCACCCCTAACTGCCCTCCCCTACAGGCCTGGGTCCCCCCCAACTGATCTTCCCTGCAGGCCCGGTTGCCCCCAACTTCCCTCCTCTGCTGGCCTGGTCACCCCTAACTGCCCTCCCCTGCAGGCTTGATCACCCACAACTGCCCTCCCTTGCAGGCCTGGTCCCTCCCAACTGCCCTCCCCTGCTGGCCATCTTGTGTCCACATGGGGGCAGGATCTTTGACCACATAGAGGCAGCCATCTTGTGTGTTGGAGTGATGATCAATTTGCATATTACTCTTTCATTAGATAGGATAGAGGCCTGGTGCCTGGGTGGGGGCCAGCTGGTTTGCCCTGAAGTGTGTCCCGGATCAAGGTGGGGGTTCCCTTGGGGTGTGGGGTGGCCTGGGCGAGGGGCCTGTGGTGGTTTACAGGCCGGCCATGCCCCCCGGCGATCCAAGCAGAGGCCCTGGTATCTGGGATTTATTTATCTTCTATAATTAAAACTTTGTAGCCTTGAGAGGAGGCCAGGTCAGGCTAGGAAGTTTGGCTTCCACCATTGCCAGGGAAACCCAAGCCTCCTGCTTGCTCCGTGGCCACAACCATCTTTGTTGGGATTTATTTATCTTCTATAATTGTAACTTTGTAGCCTTGAGCAGAGCCCAGGGCCAGCCAGAGCGGGCGGAAAGCTTGGCTTCCAACATTTCCAGGGAAACTCAAGCCTCCTGCTCGATCCATGGCCTGCCACCATCTTGGTTGGGTTAATTTGCATACTCGCTCCTGATTGGCTGGTGGGAGAGGCTTGTGGGTGTAGCAGAGTGATGGTTAATTTGGATGTTTCTCTTTTATTAGTGTAGATAACCAACTATCGTATAATACTCATGGAGTGTATATTAGTACAAACACTTTGGAAAGGAAATGGACATTATTTAATAAATATAAAGATGGGCTAACCCTACACTGAGCAAATCCACTCCCAATTCCACTCCCACAGACCTAAAGAAACTCTTTCAAAAGTGAATCAGAAGATATGAGTAAGAATGTTTATAGCAAAAGTTTTTTTGTTTTTTGTTAAATGTATTTTTATTGATTTTAGCAACAGGAAGAAGAAGAGAGAGAAACATCAATGAGAGAGAATCATTGACCAGCTGCCTCCTGCACACATCCCCACCAGAAATCAAGTCTGAAACCTGGGCATGTGCCCTGACTGGGAATAGAACCATGACTTCCTGATTCATGGATTGATGCTCAACCGTTGAGCCACACCAGCCGGGCTATCCCAAAAGTTTTAATAATATAAAACAAAACAAATCAAAAGTAAAAACTCAAGTGGTCATCAATAATAAAATGATAAATGATCCTGGCATATTCATGGAGTGGTTTACTATTCAATATAAAAAGAATTTTATTTTTAACTATAAGAAAGAGCACAGATGAAACCTTAGATCATACAGTTGAATGTAAAAAGCCAGTCACTGAATACTATAAGCAGTATGATTCCATTCATATGAAGTAAGAACTGCACAAGTAAGAAATATATATTAAAGAATACAAATTACAGATGGTACAATTATAAAGAAAAAGCACATAAATGATTTACACAAACTGGAGGACATGCATACTTAGAGGACAGAGATATGGATATAAGTTTAGGGAGGGACACACAAGCCATTTAAAAGGTAATAGTAGGAATATATCCCAAGAAACTAGAAACACCAATCAGAAAGGATATATACACCTCTATGTTCATAGCAGCACAATTTACCATAGCTAAGATTTGGAAACAGCCTAAGTGCCCATCAGCAGATGAATGGATTAAAATCTATGGTACATCTACACAATGGAATACTATGCTGTGGTAAAAAAGAAGGAATTCTTACCATTCGCAACAGCATGGATAGAACTGGAGAGCATTATGCTAAGTGAAATAAGCCAGTCAGAGAAAGATAAATATCACATGATCTCACTCATTTGTGGAATATAATGAACAACATAAACTGATTAATAAAAACAGATCCAGAGACAGAGAAGCATCCATCAGATCATCAAACCTCAGAGGGAAGGTAGGGCAGGGTGGGGGTAAGGGGGAGAGATCAACCAAAGGACTTGTATGCATGCATATAAGCCTAACCAATGGACACAGACACCAGGGGAGTGAGGGCATGAGTGAGGAGGTGGGGGGGGCGGGCTATGGGAGGATAAGGACACATATGTAATACCTTAATCAATAAAAAGAGAAAATAAATAAATAAACAAGCAAACTAAAAATAAACACGGTAATAGTAATGTGTGTTTTTTCTTAAACTGAGGGATGGGTTTTTTATGGCATTTGCGCGCACACACACGTATTTAAATACTTTTTATCAACTAAGCATTTAGTAATTATACTTTTTAAAAGAAAAAACAAAAACATGTATATTTTTTAAATAATTCTTTTCTTAAAAGCTCATTTCATTGATCCATGACTTTTACCTCTCAGGCATAAATTGCTTCTGACAAAAAGAAGCATCATGGCACCTTAAGACAATGAAATAGTAGAGAACATGGCAGTGGATTCGAGCATTTTAACATAATCAGTAATGCTCTAAGTGTCTAGATGAGCTAATTATACTTCCGAAAGTAACTCAATCTAGGGAGAGAATAATTTAAAATATCAAAATGACAATACAATAGCCCCTCCCATATCCATGGTTTCACTCTCCATGGTTTCCTATGATTAACCTGGGTCAAAAATTATTAAATGAAAAATTCCAGAAATAAATGACTCATAAATTTTAAATCCAGCAAGGTGCGAGTAGCATAACGAAATCTCTTGCCATCCTGCTCCCTCCTATCTGGTATGTGAAGCATCCATTTGTCCAGCCTATCCATGAGACATATAAGCTATCCTCCATTTGTCACTTAGTTATCATATTGACTTTTGATGTATCACAGTGCCCATGTTCAAATAACCCTTATTTTACTTAATAATGGCTCCAAAGTGCAAGAGTAGTGATGCTAGCAATTCAATAGGCCAAAAAGAAGCCATAATAAGCTCTTACTGTGCCTAATTTATAAGTTAAGCTTTATCATAAGAATGTGTGTATAGTAAAAAACACACAAAAACAGTATGCATAGGGCAGTGATGGGCAACCTTTTGAGCTTGGTGTGTCAAACTTCGCCATAAAACTTGGGTAGTGTGTCACTTTGAGGAAAAAACATTATTTCGCGATATTTATAGTTTAAATAACATAAATGTATGATTGTTATACATAATTGTATTTAATAAACCTCAGCGGCCGCGTGTCATCAGAAATGGCTACGTGTGTCAGTGCTGACACGCGTGTCATAGGTTCGCCATCACTGGCATAGGGTTTGGTACTATCTGATAGTTCAGGTATCTCTTTGGGTTCTTGGAAATTATCCCCTGTGGATAAGGGGGGACTACTGTATACAAACTAAGAATATGTATCTTTTTTAAAATTTTGATAATAAAATATGGATTAAATCAATTATTGGAGCATAGGAAAATATTTACTGGTACTTTCTTTTTTTTTGTTTTTTTTTTTGTTTTGTTTTTTTGTTTTAAATATATTTTATTGATTTCTTACAGAGAGGAAGAGAGAGGGATAGAGAGTTAGAAACATCGATGAGAGAGAATCATCGATCAGCTGCCTCTTGCACACCCCCTACTGGGGATGTGCCCGCAACCAAGGTACATGCCCTTGACCGGAATCGAACCTGGGACCCTTGAGTCCGCAGGCCGACACTCTATCCACTGAGCCAAACCGGTTTCGGCTTTACTGGTACTTTCAAAGTGATCTTAATTTCTCTTTTCTTTTAGGCATCCATGACAAATAGGTCATGGAGGTCAGTAAGTTTAAAATTACAGAGAAATTCTCAAATGATCTCAAACCAATAGACTGGATAGATATAAAACACAGTTGGGTCATGGTTAGAAAGAAAATTCTATTTGTTTTAATCTCTCAAACAGGCTACTCACCTGTTTAATTTTAACAGGAATCAATGACTTCACCTCCTTATGAATTCTAGAATGTGGAAAATGTATGTGACTTCAAAAGCATAGTGAAAAATCAATTTTGAATTTTCCCTTAGATCAGGTAAATGTATCACATAAACACTGAAGACACATCTATCTGTCTGTGTTTTTGTTTGTTTGTTTGTTTTAATTTAACCCAACTGAAAAATAAGTAACTAAATTGAATTTCAAGCTGGGCCATGAAGGAGGGCCTGTAGTATCTAGAATGAATTGAAACTCTTTTCCTTTGGGGACCTAGGGCAAGTGGATGACCTTTTCTGTTGGCAACCTTTCCTTTAACTACCCCTTCCATTTCCTATGAGCTCAAATTATTTACCCTTGAAGAGCATTTGATCTGGAACCATTGTACACCTAATTAAAAAAAAAAAGCATTTTAAGTTTAGATACAGATACTGACATACTTAAAATTCTGCTGTTTAAATGCTTTCTCCCCCCTCTTTTTTTTAACTCCCTGGTTGTGCAGGTGAATCACAATTAAATTTCACCTTCAATAGGTTGAATCTGAAATTAGCCCCTGTAGGTATATCTTTGCTTAATATCATCACATATTATTGTGAGGATGGTTATGGAGAAGGATTGAGAGCACATGTTTTAGGTAAAAACAAATAAATAAACAAACAAAAAAACCTTAATTTTGAGATACAAATAAAATGTATCACAAGAAATAGTCAATTTTTAAGCTGGTTGCTAGCTTTGCATCACTACTACCTTCCAGCAAGACGTGGGTGGTGATAATGGAAGGTTGGCATAAAAAAAGGAATTTACATTGTCCTTTCTATTTACTTAGGTTGCAGGGAAGAACCTGGAACGTTATGATTTAAAATATGTTTCCTAGAAAATATTACAAATTCATTAATACACCTTAGTCCAGTTTTTAAATTCTAGTCACACTGGCACTTTAGACTATGCTAATTTTTAATTTGTTTCTTAAGAATTTTTAAAATATATGTTTTGAAATAAGTTCTACTGAAAGCAAAGTAATGATAAAAGCAATTAGTTTGTTTTTTTCCCTTTAGTATTGTATTATATGATTTTCAGTTGAGAATTCAAATTTAATGAACTAAGAGACAAACTGGCTTCTAATAATTTCATTAAAAATCAAAGCTCTTTCTTCTCTCCAATGAGAATATGCCAAATTGCCTATAGTAATGATCTTCTGTGAAGTTTTCAAAGCTTGATTAAGCTTATCCCATCTTAAGAGTTATGTGTGATTTGTTATATGTAGCAGATAATGTTCAGAGTTGTTAATTAAAATACACATTAGTCATGCATGTGTTTACCACTGTAGTGATACTAACTCAATGACCTTTTCCCCATTCTATTTTGGTTAGATGCACTATTATAATTGGATTTAGATTTTGACTGAAAATATTCTTTGAAGCACTCTAAGACGTAATGATTTTTAATTATGATTAACTGCTAACTGAAGAGTAAACAAACAAACCAAGCTAAACACTTCCGTGTATTTTGTCATACTAGTTTAAGATAAAACAACAACAAAAATATCATTTTGATTTTATTGTAAATAAGAGTCACAATTACTTAAAGACATCCAATTGGGAGTCATTACAGTCATGAGGATGTAAGAATGACTGCATATCTTGGGCTAATTTGTGTTGTTGGAACTTTGTTAGTTTAATGATTTTTCCATACCATTCATCACATTTTTTTTTTTATTCAGGCAATGACTTGAGTAATAGTTTAATTCAGATTTTTATGCAAAACATTAATCAAATGATAACAGAAGAATTAGATTGGATTTTGATTACTTGTAGAACATGATACTTGGTGATAATCATGTCAGAAAAAAGCAGAAAATTTAATAAAAAATAATTTAAATCCCTTAGAATTGTATGCTATGTATATGGATGTGTGTATATAAAATCAAGTTCATTAATTAGTTAATCTTCCAAAAATAATGTATAACTAGTAGATTTCTTTTACACAAATATGTCTAACAATATTTATAAATCAATTAGGATATAAAAAAAATTAAGCTTTAGTGAGAAGGGGTGTAATTAGTATGACTCCAAGAGCACTGATATTTTTATACCTTAAGCTGCTATCCTAAATTTCCAGGAAAAAAATGTTGCGTTTAAACCTTTCTCATAAGCAAAGCAGGCTCTCTTAACTTTCTAAATTCCAAATCTCAAGCTGTTTTCAGCAACAAGACGCCTCATTTAACCCACATACCTATCCTCTTCAGAGTGGGTTTAACGTACTGCAGATGCTGGTAAAGCAAGAAACACAATGCAGACCCTCTTTAGATAGAAGAGTCCAGCATTTTGACACAAGGTAGAAACATTAATGGATAGAAAAAATGTTGGAATTACTTTTGTCATAAAACTATTGTTGCCCAAGATTGAAAATATTACTTTAGTAGATAATCTCTTTTTTTCATTCTAGTAACGGATGATTACATATTCCAACAGGTACATTTAAGAGCTCTGATAATTTTTGTTCAATAGGTACAAAGTGTTGGAACAAAATGTATTTGGCCTCAAGATTACAAACCAAACAGTGCCTTTAAGTGGCCTTTTGTCCCTTTGTCACATTAAGAGGTTACTATTTGCATACGTAAATGAATGTCTTTATATGAAAGCCAGGAAGTGATTTTGTAGTTTAACTCTTTTAAAAATATTCTGCCATGGCATATCTCAATGACAGGTGAAATCTTGGTAGCTCCTAAGAGACTGGTAAATTTTCGTATAAACTGACAGCAATTTTTCCTTTTGTATGCCCTAACTTTCCTCAGAAACATTTTACATCAAAATTCAAACTATATAGGGATAATGCAGCATGAGTTAAAACAGTCACAAATTCTTACAAGCATTTATCAAATTCATTGTCGAAATTTATAATTTCCCGAAAGTTTGAAGACTAACATTCACATATGATTTGTAAGACAACAGGAAGATCTGGCTGCACTCAAATGTACTTAAGTTTTACCTTTTTCACGTATCCAATACATGTCTTAAAAAACAAAAAACAATGTTAGTCTGAAAATGTAAGAAAGATCAACGAATTCAAAATGTGGGGTTTGCTCTGTTAACTTCTAGCTGTTTGTCATTAACAATGTTCTCTAATTTCCCTGGGCTATAGTTTTCTCATCTGTAAAATGAGGCCCGTAAAATCACTCCAACAATTTCTAAAATCTCTTCTGGCTGAAATAGCTGTCTAATTCTACATTTTGTGTTTTCTGGTTGTAATGTTCAACTAGACTAAAGACTAGAGATTTTGCTTAATAACAATGATAATGTCATAGTTTCAGACCCCAGCATGAACTTTAACAGAAAGAAACAATTAAATAGATACTAGTTACAGTTGACATTTCCAAAGAACAAATTGAAACTAACTAAAATAAAAAAAAAAAGAGTAGACCTGATTGTGAAATTTACTGATTCACAGCATTCATTTAAAGGAGGTTGGACTAAGGTTTCTGTTGTTGTTTTAAAAGACTGACAACTTGAAACTGCCAGACTTCAGGCCCGGGGACCTCTAGGCCAACAGAGGGATTCCCCAAGTAAAGCAGAAACTGGGCAGTGAGCTCTGGAATGCCAGCCCACCTTCCGACAGAGAAGTGCCACCTTTATTTGTTACACACACCAGGATTGTGCATTCAGTTTTATATGAAAAGTGCTAAGGATCTTCAGTTAAAAAAAAAAATTAAAAATTGATGTTTAGAAATTACTGCAATAGACAATGTTCCTGTCAGGTGAGTGAGAAAGCCTTTGCCTGAAGTGTGTTGCTTCCTGCCTTGGAGGAATCTCATTCAACTCTTATCCATGACTTTTGTGAAGATACCCAGGGTATTTCACCAACTGCATAGGTTTGGGTTAGAGAATCAATATCTCAGCAGTTCTCAGTCAGCCTCGACTACATCAAACAAAGCGAAGTGAAATGAAGCCATATTTAAAGTTCTTATTTTCATATTAAAAATAGAAGATTAAAAAATCGATTAGTTAGAGAAACTCAGAGTAACAATAGAGAATAAAAAAAGACAACAGCACTACTAAAACAAACTAAATGAGGTAAAAAACAAAATGAAAATATCAGCTGTTTTAACTAAAACATACTGTAAAAGTAAAAAGTGAATTGTGATGGTTTATACCACACACAGACCTTTGTCTACATCAATGGAAATTTAGTATCTAAGTAGGGAGTTGGGGAAAATCTAACCAAATCACATCCAGAGCATACTATTTACTTCCAGGAACAAGCCTTTAAGGAAATTACTAATATAAACTGGACTCTATTGAAATGTGCATGACCAGGCAATGAAGGGATCTGGACCAAGATATAACAGGGGTTGGAGATGTTTATTCTATCACATGACAGAGATTGTAGGCTTTTAAAATATTTGTAGGGGTGAGACAAAGACAGAAATTACAATTGTCCTACCTAACTATCAAGAAGCTGGACTTTACCAAACCGATTTAAAATACCGTGCAAACCAGAAGAGCTGGTCTTGATTTAAAAAATATATTTTCACTATTCAGAACTTAATGAAGATAGAACAAGCTTTCATAAATATTGGGTTCTTCCACCTTGGAAAATATTCAGAACTAGAGATTGGGATACAAACTGGTGAGGTAAGAAAATTATTGTACATAATATTGAAAACATTTTATTACTATGAAATTTATGATACTACTAGAGGCCTGGCACACAAAATTCATGCATCAGGGGTTGTGTCCCTCACCCCAGCCTACACCCTCTACAATCTAGGACCCCTCAAGGGATGTCCGACTGCCTGTTTAGTCGGGCAGTCGGACATCCCTCTCACAATCCAGGACTGCTGGCTCCCAACTGCTCGCCTGCCTGCCTTCCTGATTACCCCTAACCACTTCTGCCTGCCAGCCTGATCACCCCCTAACCACTCCCCTGCCAGCCTGATTGATGCCAAACTGCTCCCCTGACAGCCTGTTTTCCCCTAACTGCCCTCCCCTGCAGGCCTGGTCACCCCCAACTGCTCTCCCATGCAGGCCTGGGTCCCCCCCCAACTGCCCTTCCCTGCAGGCCCGGTCATCCCCAACTTCCCTCCTCTGCCTGCCTGGTCATCTCTAACTGCCCTCCTCTGCAGGCTTGATTGCCCCCAACTACCCTCCCTTGCAGACCTGGTCCCTCCCAACTGCCCTCCCCTGTTGGCCTGATTTCCCACAACTGCCCTCCCTTGCAGGCCTGGTCCCTCCCAACTGCCTCCCCTGCTGGCCATCTTGTGCCGGCAATCTTGTGTCCACATGGGGACAGACATCTTTGACCACATGGGGACAGCCATCTTGTGTGTTGGAGTAATGTTCAATTTGCATATTACTCTTTTATTAGATAGGATAGAGGCCTGGTGCCTAGGTTGGAGCCAGCTGGTTTGCCCTGAAAGGTGTCCTGGATCAGGGTGGTGGTTCCCTTGGGGCATGGGACGGCCTGGGCGAGGGGCCTGTGATGGTTTAGGGCTGGCCATGACCCCCGGCGACCCAAGTGGAGCCCCTGGTATCTGGGATTTATTTATCTTCTATAATTGAAACTTTGTAGCCTTGAGTAGAGGCCAGGGCCGGCCAGGGCAGGGGGGAAGCTTGGCTTCCTCCATCGCTGGGGGCCACCCAAGCCTCCTGCTTGCTCCAACTCCATGGCCGCTGCCATATTTGTTGGGTTAATTTGCATACTCGCTCCTGATTGGCTGGTGGGCATGGCTGGTTGGCATAGGGGAGGTATGGTCAATTTGCATGTTTCTCTTTTATTAGATAGGATAATGAAAACATTTTATTAGATACAAAAGTTATATATTTTTGCATACTGTCTAAAAATGAAGAAACTTTCATTGTGTATTGAACAAAATGACATAAAAAATTACTAATTCAGAATTGTTCAAACTTTTCCAGTAAACATGCATTGCCATTAAGAAATTTTTGCAAAACTAATGTCTAATATGTATGACACTGAAGATAACTACTCTTTGAAGTCAGCATGCTGAGGTAGCAAAATCCCTAATCAGAAAAGATCCAAATATTATCATTTCCAGAAAGTAAAATGATGAAAATCGCGTAAGCCCATGTCCTTATTCTTCGAGCTACAGCTTATTTGCATCCAGTAGGGAGAATGAATGGGGTCACCCATCAGAGCCAACATTTTCTCCTGAGGACTGGAAGTCCTTCTCACCACCATAACAAAGGCTCATAGAATTGTATCTCCCACATGTTGAGGACATAATTAGTTTTTTTTTTTAATACAAGAGTATAGGATATGTATACCCTTGAAATTAGATTCTGTGCAAAAATGAATAAGACCAAGAAATAAATATATACAGAGGTGGGCAAAAGTGGGTTTACACTTGTAATACAAATAAATAATACAATCCTATCTAATAAAGAGGGAATATGCTAATTGACCCTCACACTGTCGCAAATATGGCAGCACCCACAGCCAATAAGGAGGGGATATGCTAATTGACTGCCCTGCCCTCAAAGATGGCAGTGCCCACAGCCAATAGGGAGAGAATATGCTAATTGACTTCCATGCCCTCAAAGATGGTGGCGCCCACAGTCACAAGATGGCGGCGCCCAGTCCCCTCAGCCCCGCTGGCGCGCCTGCCTCCAGAGTCCCCCATTCACCTCAGTCCCCCAGCGCTGGCCCGAGGCATAGACAAGCCTTGGATGGTGGCTGCCCAGCCAATGCCCGAGGTGCAGGCAAGCCTCCGATGGCAGCTGCCCAGCCGCCCAGGGCTGCCTGAGGCTCAGGTAACCAGGGCCAGCTGAGGCTTGCACTGCTGGCAGTGGCAGCAGCAGAGGTGTGATCGGGCATCGCCTTCCCCTGATCGCCAGGTCGCCTCCCACCCCTTAGGGCTCCCTGACTGTGAGAGGGGGCAGGCCGGGCTGAGGGACCCCCCTCCAGTGCATGAATTTTCATGCACCGGGCCTCTAGTAGTTAATAATAACACAAGAATAAACTGTGTGTTTTGCTTACTCACAACTCTAAACCTACTCTTGCTCACTTCTGTGTGTGTATATATATATAACATTCCTTTTAAAATTCCCACTCCACTCATGCAAAGAAGTGTGTTTCTGTGTGAAATATGAGTTTTGTATAACTTTCATGGGGGAACGTGATGGGTGTGGTAGGCAGACCCCTATCCCCTCCCAAAAAATATTTTCATATCCCAATTCCTGGAACCTGGGGTTATGCATGTTACATGGCAAGGGGGAATTAAGGTGATTGGCAAATAGATGGTCTTAAAGTAAAGAGAATATCCTTGTTTATTTGAGTGGACCCAGTGGCCTTACAAGTGAAAGAGAGAGGTAGAAGAGTCAGCCCATGTCTGAGTGATAGGATGTGAGAAATACTTAATGGACCATTGCTGGCTTTAAGGATGAAGGAAGGGAGCCATGAGCCAAAGGATGCTAGAAGCCTTTAGAAGCTGGAAAAAACAAGGAAGTGGATCTGACCTCCAGCGCTGTAAGATAATAAATTCATTTAGTGTTAAGCCACTGAGTTCCTGGTGATTTGTTACAGGAGCTATAGGAAAGTAATACAGGAGCAGTGTGACTTAGGTTTTGTCTTTTTTAGGGTTTTTTTTGTTTGTTTGTTTTGCACTTTGATTTCTTTTCTAAGAGACTCACTTAAGTATTTTGCTGTAGCCTTTTTACCAGTGATTCACTTGACAGCAAGAGAATGTTTTACAGCATGGATTGTCTACTAAACAACCTAATCAAAATATTATTAAACAATTACACTGCAGTAGGCTGTTTAATGAAGTGTTTTCAGTGTGGCTTGAACACTAATAGCAACAATGTTAAGCTGCTTTGTGCTCTGGGTATCAAAGAGCTTGTAATAATGTGAGTCGACTAAGAGCCAAATAAATCTTAAAGCACCTTTGACAGACACATACTTGTGCCAGTCTAAATCTTGTCAGATATTGTTATTGTGCATGAAAATAGGGAAAAAACAAGACTATCAAGAGCTTCCGTATACTGTATATCATGTAAATGCCCCAATAGGTATGTACTTTCCAAGCTTCCTCCCATCGATGACATGTCTATTAGCTTGATCTGAATTTAAATTTAAACTTAGAAGAACATAACCTAAAGTTAAGCCAAGTACTCTTGAAATACCCTCTATATCAGCACCTAATTTAGAAGTAGTGGCAGCCATAGTGAATTGGAAAAAAAAAACCTCTTAGAATTGAGGAAATAGCACTATATGACTGATAGGCAAATCTAAATAAGACTAATGCAGATATACCCGAGGATGCGGTTACAGTGTGCTTTGGTTTTTAAGTAGAAAATTTCCATCTAGCTAATTACATTTTCTTTCTTCTGTGCTTCTCCTTTTGTAAGAGAGTTCCAGGTAAGAAGTTGACTATTATATTTTGTTCATCAAAATGATCAGATATGAATTTAAGAATAATCACTATTCTAAACACTATTGATAGTCCTAGAGAAATGGAAAAGGGCATGAACTGAAGGTTCATGCAAGTGACTTTGAAATGATGGGCTGAAGTTCTCTCTAGTCCAGTTCTTCTTTTTCCTTTATCTCTTAATGGACAAATAACTGATATTACAGTTATTACCCTGAGAACAAAACCCAAAACATTATTTCTGAATGAAAGACACTTTCTCCTCTGTGTCTAAGGGCAGTAAGTCCTCAAAGACACAACAGTTGGAGGATGATTTGGAGGAGGTAATTGGAGTACGGACCTCAGACTTTGACATTCATCCCAGCCATGACTTGGACCACTCTATTGGAGTGATACACAGTAATGATGTCCCTCTCTTCTGTTGCCTCGTGAACTCTTCATGGCCCCTCTCAAGAAATCTGTGTAAATCCTTTACATTTGCTCTACTCACTGGTTCTCTAGGAGAACAGTGGCCTGCCACTCCCACTCCTTGCAATTTGTCTGTTATGTAAAAGTAACAGGAAATTACTGCTTAGATGTCTATCAGCTTTCTCTGTTTGGCCCTCTTGATCCCTCTCTTATGAGATATTCAAGCCCACTCAGCTTCTCTCAGTGCATTCATCACAGCTATCATTCGTCTCTGTTTTTACTTCCATCGCATGTCATCTTAATGCTGAGGTGTTTTGACAAGTGCAATGAATTCCCATTAGCTGTGATTATCAGAAGTGGACGAGAGAAGTTGAGGACAGTGAATGACACGCTATTTCACATTTTACTCTCATCTAATTCACATCTATCAAGAAGGTCTTAGAGTGTTATCCATTCAGCATTCTCCAAATTGAGTCATTTTCTCTAATAGCATCAGTTCTGCTGATGTTTCTCTAAGTCTAGATGATTATTGAGGAACCATGCTTCAATTGTTAATGTGTAAAATCTTTCTGTTTTGAAACTAGTGGAGAAAATTTTGTTTATTTTCCAAATCAGATGACAAAATCTTCCTATAATCCTCCAAGTCCCTCAAGCTCAACTTTGTTTGTTTTTTTAAGTAAATATTAAACTATGACTCCAACACCCATTTAGTAACTCTTATTAGTAATGGGGATGCTATTGGAATAGTCACAGATTCATTTATGCCTTTGATGTTTCAGAGTAAAGGAAAACACAACTTATTACTAAATGTAAGGATATAAGCAACCTGCCTAAACATGCGTAGTAGTATAATCCTTCTGGAAGAAAATCAAATGAAAGCAGAAAATTTATTTTTAGATGAATAATAAACAAATGTGTATCATTACGTCTTACCAGATGCTGAGGTCTGAAATATTTTATTGAGGTTAAAAAATATTTACTATTGCTCGAAGGGATTCACTATTTAAAGTTCTTAAAATATATAATTTAAAACTTAAGGAATGCCAAAAACCTAATGTTTACATATTTTATGTATGTATTAACTAAATACAATTAGGACTTTAGGTTATGGGATGCTAGTTAGTTATTCTCTTCTCTTCCCAGATGTTGGTACCCCATGAAATCGTAACCAGAGAAGGAGCTTCTTGATTCCCAAATCTTCAATTTAAAGTTTTTCATATACACAAATAATATCTTAAATTACGTTTATAATTTTCATATGTTTGTTCTCTTGAAGTTCCAGTGTTCCAACCTTGGTTTTCTTCTTCTCTCATTTTTAGTTTGTACATATACCAATTATATGTTATAGAATAAATGATACTTTGGTGATACTTTGATGAACAAAAAGATAGTATATATGATAGTATGTATTTTCTCATTTTCTTAATGTTTACTAGACAAATGCCTAGTTATTGAGCTAAAGTAAATATTCTTGCTTTCTTATAGGTTAGTCAGGCCTCAGGGTGGCTGCACAAACTCTGAGAGGCTATGTTTGTAATGAATCTTTGCATTCTCAAAACATATATAGCATAAGTCATCCTTAATAGCTATAAGCCCACACGTTCTAGTTGCTATTTGAATAGCTGATATGTTCCCAAAACTGTACTCTGTGTTGAAACAGTGATTAATTGTAATATTTTAGAAAGAATACAAATTTAATTTATTTTATTCATAGTTTGATTTTAAGAAACTTTTATTTTAGTAAAGAAAAAAAATATGTTTAATAGCTGCCATAATGCATTTGAGTGGTTATATTTATTAGTTACCTTTGTAAGTTTGTGAACTTTGTAATTTAGGTAACCAAATCCAATATTTAATAAAAAATATTTATATACAAGTTCTATTTATAAAGTGGCTAAGAAGTTATGATTGTATGCTACTGAAGTGGTGTGTTTTTTTTTTAATATATATTTCATTGATTTCAGAGAGAGAAAGGGAGGGGAAGAGAGACAGAATCATCAATGATTAGAATTATCAATTGGCTGCCTCCTGCATGCCCCCAACTGGGGACTGAGCCTGCAACCCGGGCACGTGCCCTTTACTGGAATCAAACCAAGGACCCTTCAGTCCGCAGGCTGATGCTCAATCCACGGGGCCAAACCTGCAGGGCAAGCAGTGTTTTTATTGAAATAAAAATGTGATACACCAGAAAAATTATTTAGAACCGGAACTGAAGTCTGGCAAAATCTCTCACATAGACTAGAATGCAGTAATTTTTTTGTTTAATTTATGATCTTTAAATTTTTTAAGCTTAAACTCCATTGAGATATTTAAAAATTGTAAATGTTTTCATTAAATTCTGAGTCTAGAATAAACAGTGAAAATTTTCTTTACACGTTGCCATATTGAGCTTAGAGTAGATAAGAATCATTGTAGTTGTGGCGTAATTGTTTACTTTAATGAAATTTGGAAGCATGAGCCTAAAGAAGATGCTTCCCTGGAGGGCATGTGGAAAAAGTTCATTGCATATTTTAAAAAATGTATTTGGTGAGTGTCATATCATTGGCCGCTTCTTTTAGTTCCACAGTGGACCTGACTGTATGTAAAGTAAATATAATCCTTAGTAAAAATATAGACAGAGGTGTAGAAAATGTGATTTTGTTTCTAAAATTGTTTTAGAATTTCTATCTGTGTCCATGGGATATTTTGTTTTTTGTTTCATTGTGCTTGCGAGCATGTGTGTGTGTGTGTGTGTGTGTGTGTGTGTGTGTGTGTGTATGTGTGTTCATGGACTAGCCAAATTTTCTATTTCAAATGTAGTGATGTTTACTTTCATCTTTTTTATTATCAGGAGTTGTTAAGGGAGATTTTATTCAGAGTTGTTTTTGTGGCCTCTTTTACCATACGTACATACTTGTAGATTAAACACCAACTCAGAGTTATTTGTTTTCTTTTTCCATAAACATCTCCCAGAACCCTAGATGCTAGAGAGCATCACATTACCTCTCTCATTGGGAAACGAGGCGGCTACTGTTGAGGAGGATAAGCTGATGGGCTCACTTTATATTCCTGGGAGGGACAGAGCTGGAACAGAGCCAGGACCAGAACTCCAAAACCCTAACAGGAGTCCTTCCCACCACAATGTCTTTCCTCCTGGAACTGTTTCCAGTATCGTTAATGTAATGTCAGCACTCTATGTTATATCTATATTGTCATTTTGTTTCTAGATGCAGCCAGGATTCTTGATTCCCACCTGTTCTTGGCATTGGCACTCCAGTAGAGGTGATGAGTTTTCCCGAGTCGGTACTGATTCTCTTTGTGACTAAACTTACACTCTTTGAACTCACAAGGAACTGTAGTGTGGCTAGTTCTACAAAATCAATGGACCCATATTAGATGGGCTGGACTGAATATAAAAATTGACCTCTACATATGTGTAAATATATGTTTGGTGTGAGACCTTACCTCTACCTCTACCACTACTTTCTCTTCCTCTAGAGAATGTTTCAATACATTAGCTGAAGAAAATTGGAGATATGGAAATGACATTTAAAAATGTATTAACAAAGAAGAAAGATAAGCCATTTCCTAAAACACATAATTACTTATATTTGATAATTACATGTATTTGTACGTTAGAGTACAACCCAAAATACATAAACCCATAAATTCCAAAAATTTTTGTATATCGAATTGTATTTTGTAGGTTTTCTTTGTAATATAGTGTAGTAACATATTACAACTATTGAATAATTGCTACAAAGCTCCCAAGTCAGCGGTAATTTCCACATTCTAAAAATGGCTTGGATTAACCTTGATAATAAGGCTCCTATGCAATTAAAACTTTGCTTTGGGATTTATAAGTCATGTTATATCCCTAACTGAAAATTTTTTTTAGGCTGCAAAGGTTAGAGTTCAACCTTTTAAAAATGTATTCTCCTACAAAATCAAAACATCACAGTTTTGTCTGTGTGTATCTATCTGCTGTTATCATGCAACTTTAGCGACACTTTTAATTTACAGACCTCTTTGAGAAACCACAAGTTTTCTTAATGAATTTATAGATTTTTCTTTCTCAACTCTCTCTGGAACCACATAGCCCATTAATCTTAGGCGATTTTAGTATCTGTATTGACAACATTGAAGATAGGTTTGGTGTAAATGTTTTTTCCTTGTTTAATACTCTTGGTTTCACTTAGCCTGTCTCTAAAATGACTCTATCATGAAAGGAGCAGACTATTTTCAGCATTACTATCAACTCATATTTACTGAGTGTTATTTGCACATAGGGCATTGCCCAGTACTCAACACACTCCCATAGTTTTCGACATTTTATTTACCCTTGTAGTTTCATGCAAGTTTATTTCTTTAGCACCAACTATTTAATATTCCAAAATAACACATCTATCCGATTGACATTTCAGTCCAAAATAATTGTTGGTTTTTTATGGCTTCCAACCCTGATCTATCGATAATTCTCATTGTGCATTCTAACAGAAACCTTTCTCAATACCTTTGCTTTGGGGAAAAAAAAGAACTCTGGTCATTTCTGATACTATGGGTATTTTTGCAATTATGTACTTTAAATTTGTCTGTTCTTTTTCCTACCTTTTGCACTAGTGAAAATATTTTGTTTGTAGACATTATATTATTACATATTTGCCATTTCAACTTTCTAATTGATTGATGTCTTTTTACCATTTTGTGTATCCTACAATTGTCTGAAAAAAAGTGGGAACATTTTATGTTTTTCTTATTACAATGCACTTGTTTCTACATTGGAAGTCTCCTATGTACATTAATTAAGTTAGATGTGTTTAAGAGTTTGTGTGGTATTTATATGCAGCTGCATGCTATTATAGGTTCATAAATTTGAAGGATTTTGAGTGGTTCAGTTCCATTCCCTCAATAGAAGAAGCCCAGATGGATGAGAACATAATGTATTGGGTAACTAGCACTCATTTTCAGAGTAAAAAGTGTCCTGACATTGATGTGAGTTAATCAATAGAGTAGAATTATATCTTCAAATTACATGGGGAATAATTATTGCTAATAATTATTAAGTTAGTAACATCTCAATTCTAGAGTGCCTTAATGAACATTTATAGCCATCACTTTCCCTTTTTTAATTTATACTATTTTTAAGGTTCTTTTTAAGATATAAAAACACATAAAGATCCTAAGTCACATTCCTTTATCAAATCATCTAAATATTACAAATGAAAAATTCAGGATATTTAGGTTCTAAACTTGCTTTTTTTAAAACTAATGTAATTTATAATATGCTAATCCTATGGGAATACTTAATTTGATATGAAGTGATAGATCATTTATATGTATTTGAATAAGGTGAGGATACTTTCTATTTATATATAATCAATTTGCCCTGGAGACTGCAGAACAAATTCCTAATATTTTCCAATTATCGTTATAACATCTTATTGATGTCAGGGCACTAATTTTTATTATCTCTACTGATTGGAAAATATAGTACTAATTATTACTAATTTGTATACAGAAACAAAATGACTAACTTTACATAGATAGGTCCAGGATTGAAATTGAGGTGTTTTAGTGATGATAGGTAACTGAGAATGTAAAACATGTATTTGTCAGAATTCTCCAGAGAAACACAACCAATTGGAGATAGATAGATACTTATTTTAAGGAATTGGCTCACGTGATTGTGGGAGCTAGCAAATGCAAAATCTGTGGGGCTTGCTGGCAGGTTGGAAATTTAGGTAAGAGTTGATGTTGCAGTCTTGAATCTGTGTTCTGCATTGCAGCAGGCCGAGATTTCAGGTGAGGATTCTATGTTGCAATCTTCAGAATTGTTTCTTCTTTGGGAAACCTCAGTGTTTGCTCTTTAGAGAATGTGCCTTCAATTGATTGGATGAGGTACATTCATATTATAGAAAGTAATCTAATGAAAATCTATTGATATAAATGTTAATTACATCAAAAAATACCTATACATAAACATCTAGATTTTCTAGAAAAAAAAATATTTTTCTGTGTTTGACCAAACAGCTGGACACCATAGCTCAGTCAAGTTGAAGCATAAAACAAACCATCACAATTCATACGTTTTAGATTAGCTTCTAAACCTGGTGACATGGTTGATCTATTCAGAAGGTCTAAATAATTATTGAACATTGTTCTTTCAATGTCTATAGCAGTGTTCATCTTTACCTTTATGTTGTATTACTGTGGATTTATGGTTAAAATGCATGCGTATTTATGAATGTGTAATGCCTAAATCATCCACACAGGGCATGTAGTTGCCATTTTATCAGTCCTGGTCATTTAATATATAAATTTTTGAATGCCAGGTCAGGTTCTCAGCTAGGCATGGGAGAAATTATAGTTACCAAAATGGATGCGGTCCTGAACTCATGGACCTTGCTACTTGGCATTCAGATTCAGAGTGGTTACTCTGAATGTTTAACCACTGGTGAAAATATTTTGGCTAAACATGTCTGTGATTCACTTCTAGACACTGTTTTGAAGGTTGGCTACATTCTAGGCTCCAAGATGGCAATGCGTTTAGGTATAACCAATATAAAGATCTTAAATTTTATTTTTAAATGCTATTAAAAAGCCAGCGCTGAGTAGGGAGTAGATGGGTTTATTTAACAAACAATTAGAATTTGTGTATCATAGTTGTGGCCTTCTTTAATCATCTTCTCTTATTAGCAAATGTTTTAACTAAGGATAATTAGAGACAAAGCATCCTTCCTGATTTATTTTTTAAATTTGTATTGTCTTCTCCTGTGTCGTAGCCTTAAGTTATCTGTTTCCTGGAATATACTATGAGCCTTCCTGGTTTACCACTGATATGCCTGGGCTCCTTCTGCATTCTTAGTGTCTGATTGCTATCCTAACCACAAAAAAAGCACCAGGCTTGATTGTTATGTTTTAATTACGGTCCTTACTCTGCCTTCCCAGGGCTTCTGTATGTTCCTATCCTACACACATTAGTGCTGAGTTTTTCCTTGTGCCCCCTGCTTGCTTTGCTGTGACTGAAGTCAGCACTTCACCTGCGAGACCTCGGTAAGGTTTAAAGCATGTGGTCCCCTTCACAATCTCAGCACCATGTCATCATGGAATCACTCACCTCAGGGGTTGCACTTCCTTCTTTGGATACACTACCTATACTTTTTAGTCTAGTTTCTTGTTCAGTGAATAATAATAATAAGTCTTTCTTAAGATTACATTTTCCAGAATAGCTAACATCTGCCGAGTGTAGGTATGTGGCATCATGATTAGGCTAATGTGCATCTCAGCACTTGCTTCTGTGTTTTAGGCTCAAAGAGATAGCTTTCAGGTAGACAATATTATTAGCAACAAGAATGGCTCACTATAAAACTAACAAGAGATAATTTTGTGTATTGTCTTTCACTGTTACTTTTAGAAAACTTTCCTGACCACTCACAGTCAAGAAAGATACAACATATATCATTGACAGGAATGTAGTCCTGTTTCTGGTCACATCAAACAGTGCTCTCAACATCTGTTTTCTTCTTTCCCTTACTTTGTAACCAAGGGAATGAATTTCAATTAATCTGGGAGCAAAATAGGGTCATCAATACATGGAAGAGTGCTCAGCATCATTGGCCATCAAGAAATCAAACTTCCTACCCTCACTAGATCACTATAATAATAAAAAGACAAGGATGTGCAGAAATTTGAAACCCACATACACTGCTGGTTATTGTAAAATGGTGCAACTGCTTTGGGAAACAGTCTGGCACTTTCTCAAAAGGTTAAACAGAGTTGTCATATGATTCAGCAATTCTAACCATAGGTATGTACATACCCAAGGGAAATATGGACATACATCCACAAAAACTTGTACACAGACATAGCAACATAATTTATAATTTATAATGTCCCAAAATAGAGACAATCCAAATTTCCATCAACTGCTGAAGATATAAATAAGATATAGTATTTTCATATAATGGACTATTATTTATCAACAAAAAGAAATGCAATACTGATACAAGGCACACCATGAAAAGACATTGAAAAACAATTTGCTAATGTGAAAGAAACCAGTCACAAGAGACCAGCTATTGTATGATTCCATTTATGTGCAATGTCCACAAAAGGCAAATCCATACATACATAATGGAATATCTGAGATAGAATAAGAGCTCAATACATATTTGTTAATGGATCTACGAAGTATAATACCAGGTAAATGATTAGTATTTTCCAGAGAAAGGGGATGGGAATGAAGAGTCAACAGTAATGAGTATGAAGTTTCTTTTTATGGTGATATTTGCACAATTCTATAAGTATACTAAAAAACAGTGAATTGGACATTTTAAAAAGGTGATTTGCATGATATGTGAATTATACCTCAAAAAATCTATTCTATAAAAGAAGATATTATATCACTTCACATGTAGTATAAGAACCTTAAAATAGTATACTTTCCTTTTTTCTCTTTCTGACCTTGTGATATCATTGTCATATATTTTACTTATACATATGTTATACACCTATATTTTTTCCTGAAAGATGTACAAATAAATGAATACCTAAGATTTATATATGTAAGCTGACTTTATTTTAATCATACAATTTCTTACCATCTGTCTTAGTCCATTCTATAAAAAATATTACACTGAGTGGCTTATAAACAACAGAAATCTATTTCTCACAATTCTGGGGGCTGGAAGTCCAAAATAAGGGTGTCAGTATGGTTAGGTGAGGGACCTTTTGGGGGTGGCACACTTTCCTTTGTATCCTCAAGTTCTCTTGGTCTCTTTTATATGGGCACTAATCCCATTCATGAGGCATCTGCCCTCAGGACCTAATCATTTCCCAAAGGTCCCACCTCCTAATGCTTAACCTCGGGCATGGGCACTCGGTTGTCAACACAGGAATTTAGGGAAAACAAATATTTAATCAATAGTACCATATATTACACATTCCACACAATTAAAAAAATTAAGTATTTAAATTGTTTCATCCTTCTTTCTTTCTTCCATCATTGTAATTCAGATATTCATAAACAAAGTTTTGTTGGCATTTATTAGCTGCCAAATATTGTGATAGATGCTTGGGATACAGGTCTGAGTTGTCTATGTCTCTAAGGAGGAAAGCCTGGTGAGAAGTAGCCAGATCACATAATGGAAAGAGCTGGAACCATATTACTGTAATAGCATTGAATGGGATTTAGGGGAGCTCACTATTTTCTACTCTCAATTTCAGTGCTTGACAATTTAATACTAGGGCAAGTCACTCAAAGTCTACTTGCCTCTATTTCCAGAAGACTGGGCTAAACAAACTACAAGGTCTCTTTAGACATAAAATTATTTGTCACTTCACATTGACATTTTTGTAGTCCTGATAACTTGAATAGCATTTATTCTGACTCCTGGGTACAAGTATATTTTTTATTTTACATCAATAACTACTGGACATAACTAAATACTACTATGTAAGATGAGGATTTTTCTACATTTGCTTTAACATTGACTGTATACACAGATATATTTGAACTCTACCTTTAAGCCATGTGTCAAATACATCCTCTCTATTTTTACTTCAATATTAGCATCTTTATCTGTTACGGAGATAGAAGAGCAACGGTGATGGAAATGTTCTATATCATTGTTGTCCCACTGGCCAGTAGCTGCATGTGCTCACTGAGCACTTGAAATGTGGTCAGTGTGACAGAGATTCTGAATTTTAAATTTTATTTAATTTTAATGTACTTAAATAGCCTTATGTGTATTGGACAGAGCAGGCCTAAATCCCACTGTTTGCACTGATGAATCTTCACAAGTCCATTGTTTCTTTATCACAGTAGTGAAAACATATTAGTTGCAGATTAAATTACACAAATAATTTAAATTCTGTAATGGCTTCACAGTACATTTAATTCTAGCCATTGTGCCCTAGCCAGTTTGGCTCAGTGGATAGAGCGCCGGCGTGCAGACTGAAAGGTCCCGGGTTCGATTACGGTCAAGGGCACATGCCTGGGTTGTGGGCTCAATCCCCAGTGGGGGGCATGCACGAGGCAGCCAATCAATGATTCTCTCTGATCATTGATGTTTCTATCTCTTTCTCCCTCTCCCTTCCTCTCTGAAATTAATTCTAGCCATTGTTTATGTCTTTAAACTCATCTCATACATGCACTCTTCTCCTCTTTGTTCCAGCCACTCTGGGTTTGATCTATTCTCAAACACACTATGACCAGCTCCATCTCAGGGCTTTTTCCTGTCTGGAATGTGCACCTTATATTTCCATGTCCAATTTTATTTAGGCCTCATCTCAAATATCCTTACTTTGAACATGCAATGTGTGATCACCTGTAAAAAAAGGTCGTCCCTATAGTCCATCTCTCAATCACAACCAGTTTTGTCTGGTTCTTAGCATTTCTCTCTGTTTGAGATTGTTACATATTTAATGTTTTTTCTTCAAAATAGAATATAGCAGAGACCATCTTCATTATCACCAACTCTGACACCACTGAGCACTGATGAAATGCTTATTGTAAGGAAGGCATTGTGGCAATATTTTCAGATATATATGTAAATTAAGTGGTCTTCTGGCTACCCAATATATAGCTTATAGATAATGGTTGGTCCAAACTCCATATAAACAATATATAAACAAATAAAAATTAAACTCATAAGACTGTATAAATTTTCCCCACTATATTCATTTACTTTTTTTTTCTGTAATTCCATAAAAGTGATCTGCTTACATATATGATTATAATGGTTATTTGTGCAAGGAGGAAAAAAAAAACACCTTTGTATTTTTATCTTATTTTTCTGATGGCAGTAACAGTTGAACTAAAGGTTTATTCCTAACCAAAAGATATAACCTAAATGAGAATAACAGCTATAACAGCTCATAAGAAAGAAACTATGCATATGGCTCAACTCACTACAATTTTTAAAACTTCAGGAATTGTGATGCATAGTGGTAAAGAACTCGGACGCCTGAATAAAAATATTCTTATGTAAACCCTTACTAATGGTGTTTTCAAGGAAAGTTATTTAATTTATCTAAGGCACATTTTTTGTATCTATAAAATAATATAACGACCTGCTAAAATTAATTTGAGAGAGAGAAAGGATGGGAAAGAGAGAGAACACACATGAGAGAGAGAGAGAGAGAGAGAGAGAGAGAGAGAGAGAGAGAGAGAGACTGATTTGTTGTTCCACTTATTTATTCAGCCAATGGTTGATTCCTGTGTGTGCCCTAACCAGGGATCAAACCTGCAACCTTGGCATATTGCAATGATGCTCTTACCAACTGTGTTACTCAGCCAGGGTCAGAACTAACTTCATAGAACTTTATTTCATCAAGCTTAATTGGGATACTATATATTAAAAAACCCTGGTACCTTTCACAAAATACATGCTTAATAAATGTGATAATTTTTAAAAAATTTTTTCCAGGATACAAATATGGGAAACCCAAAACATCACTATTCAACAAAAGCCAAGTACATTACAGGAGAGAATATGTGTGTGAGGGCATAAGCCTACTATACAACAGTTGGTTAACATTTTTTGAATCAATTAGACAAAGTCTAAACCAATTTCCCAGGCAGGGTTTGACATATAACAGGTACTATTTTTAAAAAATTAACAGATAAAAATAATTATCCATCAGGAAATAATTACTTTTGCATTATTAACTTCAGCCTTCAGATTTTGGTTTTCTCAAATGTATGAGTTTTAAAGAGAAAAGGAAATTAAAATACTTTAAAAATAGAGCTAATGGAATACATAGCATTAATATTTTCAATGCATGTTCTTTTTCTTTTGTTAATCCTCACCCAGGGATATTTTTTCCATTGCTTTTCAGAGAGTGCAAAAGAGGGAGGGAGAGGGAGAGGAAAGAGAAACATGAATGTGAGAGAGAGACACATCGATTGGTTGCCTCCTGCAAGCGCCCTGACTGAAGCCAGGGATGGAACCTGAAAGCCAAGTACTTGCCTTTCAGAGTGTTGGGTGGGCCAACACTCTAACCACTGAGCATGCCAGCCAGGGCTTCAATGAATGTTCTTAGTTTTCCTCTAGTGTTACAACATAATATATTCTTTTATCCATAAATGTACTTAATGAAATTTGGCTACATCACACCCTATTTGTATAATGAGGGGAAAAAAGTGTTTCTTATAACTCTCAAGATATGGTAGAGAAGTCATAGATCTTTCCATATCTGAATCATAATTGCTTAGCTTCCTAAATTTGTAACTTCTGATGGACAGAATAAGAAATGACGCTGTGAGGAATATTTTTGTATCTTCAACAAATCTATAGTCAAATAAATAGTCTGTTGTGTTACTCTGTGAACTTATGCATGACATATCCCTTAAATGCCTATGAAAATAGCCTTTTTTTTTTTTTTCAGAGAAGCTTGCAAGTTTTCTTTGCCAGACAAGGATCACACACATCTCTCATTACCCTTATAACTTAGGCTATAGGAGAGTGCTATGGACCGAATCACACACATTCCCCCGCAACCCCATTCATATATTAGAAGCCCTAACTCCCAATGTGACTGTATCTGGAGATTGGACCTTTAGGGACGTAAAGTTAAAGGGGATCATAATGGAGCAGGGGAGGCAAATCCAGAAAGGCTGGTGTCCTTACAAGAAGAGATACCAGATCTCGCTCTCTCTCCCCCATCTCCCCCTTTCTCCTCTCTCCATGAGCACACAGAAAGGCCATGTTAAGACAGAAAGAAGGCAACTGTTCATAAGCCAGCAAAAGAGGTTTCGCCAGGAATCGAACTGGCTGTCACCTCGATCTGGGACTTGAAGCCTCCAGAACTGTTAGAAAATCAATTTCTGTTGTGGAAGCCCAACATGGCATTTTGTTATGGGTGCCCACGCTGACTAATACAGACAGGAAGTGCCACATGCGATTTAGGTCCCACTTCCAGTTCTGGGGACCACCATTTCTTCCTTCTAAATGTTCTTTATAAATGGTGATGATAAAATAAATAAGTAAATAAGAAATAAATAAGTAAAAAAGCCAAATTTGTAAAAACAGGGAGTAAAATGGTGTTTACCAGGGGATGGGGAATAAGGGGATAGGACAGATGTTGTTAAAGGGTACAAACTTCCAGCATGTTGTAAATAAGCCCTAGAGATGTAATGTACAGTATAGTGAATATAGACAACAATATTTAATTAAAATCACCAAACTTGCTAAGAGACTAGAATTTAGTGATTCCAAGCATTAAAAAAAAAAAGGATAATTATATAATGTGCTAGAGGTGCTAATTATCACTACAACGGCTATTACAATATATAAATGTATCAAATTAACACGTTATACACACCAAATTATACAATGTTATTGTTTTATTTATTTTTATTTTATTTATTTATTTTTTATTATGGTATCACATAATTGTCCTCATCCCCCATTCCCACCCCAAACCCCTCTCCATGTATGCCCCCACCCCCCTGTTGTCCGTGACCCCTGGTTAGGCTTATATGCATGCATACAAGTCCTTTGGTTTATCTCTCCCCCATTCCCCTACCCTCCCCTACCTTCCCTCTGAGGTTTAAGAGTCTGATCGATGCTTCCCTGTCTCTGGGTCTATTTTTGTTCATCTGTTTATGTTGCTCATTATTTCCCCTAGATGCGTGAGATCATGCTATACAAAAATACACTTGTAAGAACCGGAAATGAGACCAGCCATAATGGTTATGCTGAGAGGAAAATGAATCAGTCTGTAGTGAGTTTCCCTCTGGGCCAACAGTTCCCTTGAGTCCTTATTTCAATGTCAAACAGTTCCTTATGTGTAGATGTCAGCATTGATATTTCAGTTCTGGATGGTGGACAAATGGTGGTGATGCAGGTCCGACCGTCTCTGGTTTGGTCCTGGGCATCCTTCAGCGATGCACAGTTGCTGTCTGATAGTACGGCAAGGCGTCGTCAGCGTCTTCCATCTCTGGACTGTCTCTCCTCTGTCTTCATGGCTGGAGCAGTCCTGTCAATTCCTCTCTGTTGCAGGAATCCACATGGTCCTGGAGTTGTTCTCTGAAAATATACAAACATATTCTCAACCAAAAGTTAATAAAGGAATATTTTCCATAACCTTGACTTGGGATCCTTTTTTATTTTTTGCCCAAATGATTTTCCTCTGGCTTGTTTTGACACCATGTGTGTTTTCATGGGTGTCTTGCAAGTCAAATATATTTTTATTAAAATAGCCTTCTTGACAAAAAAGTAAGAAAATAAATGCATTTTCTCTACCACATTTTACATTTGTTTATTCTCTCCTAGATTTGTTGTTTTCTCTGACATTTTTTACACTAAAACTCCTCTTATGCTATTTTCAAGCTGTGTGTGTGACCCTGGATTGTTTTAATTTTTCTGTTTCAGTTTTTTAAATCTATAAAATAGCAATAATAATAGCACTTAACTCTTTGGGAGCAGTACATGAATTAATATATCTGACATACTTTAAATAGTACTGAACACATAACAAGCATAATAAACATTAGTTACTCTTTGCAGATAAAAGTCCTGATACCTTTTTAAGTACCTGGCTTTGGAAGACATGCAGCTAATTTACTTCTGACTACATTTCACTAAACTTAGTGAATAGCACACTGTTTTAAAAGTGCCAGTTCCATTTTGCAGAAGTTACTGACTAAATGGATCTCATTTATGACCTACAAGGAGAAAAAAATTTTATTCTAATGCGTATCTGTGATACTGCCAACTAGTAATGTTTGGTAGTGAGTTATTCGGGAATAATGGAAAACACACAGCGGGAGCCTCCGTCTTTGCCAAACTCCCAGTGAAAGCATTTTGAGTCCTTTCTCTCTGTGCAAGCAGTCAGTGTAAGGGCATTTGCCCTGTCTAACCCCATTTGAGGCTCTGCTCCAGCACATTTTCTAAGTGTGATTTATATTACCCCTCCTTGATTATGTTAAAAAAAATTCCAGTCATCCCTCTGCCCTTAATGTTACTGACTGAAAAGAAAGTGGCCTCATGGTCATAGTGAATTGTATTTAATTGCACTTCTTATAGCTTGTATGTAATTTGCAATTATTTAGGGGGGTGGTTATTGTTATTGTTTTTGTTGCTTAGAGTCATTTAAGGAACAGACACTGCCATACAAAATGACATAAATTTGTTCAGATGTTATTTTCTGTCTTGAGGGAGGGATGGTGGGAGGTAGGTAAAGACAGGAGGGAGAAAAGTTTCCCTGAATAGTAAGAGGAAGCAAATTGATCGGCAGAAAACTTAACTCGACTGCGGTAGTAAAACAAAGTTGGTTGATAGTAATGTTTATCTGGGTGGAAAGGTATAGATGAGATATCGATTGTTTAGTAATAGTTAAATGTGACAGGATAAGTTGTTTTCTAAGTGTACACGTTTAAGAGAAAATCATTAAGCATAAGTTCCTACTTTAAAATGTTGAAATTTAAAAAAGTTTTAATTCCTTTATTTATTTTAAAAGGTTATAATAAACAGAGAGCCATCACCACCACCACTGTTTACTATTTTATGAAAAGATGAAATGTTAAATTTATGGGACAATAAGAAGGAAGCTCAACATAACGCCACTTCTCTTATGAGAATTTCGGCTAGCAGAGATTGCTGTTTTAGGGGAAATCGTCAGATATTTTCAGAATGTATCTAAGAGACAAAGGGAAGAAATTGTTGCTCACAAATACTTTCAAACTTTTGAATGATACTCAAAACTTTAGGGTAGTAGGAACTATATTCTATTGAATTGGAAGGTGAAAAATACTGGAACTTGTTAGTTATTTAAAAGCTGGCACGCTTCTCAAAGTCCATGCTTTCTTCCAAAATAAACAGTACCGTGAAGTTTGGCATTATATTTGTTTTTCTTGCGATTCTTCTATAAATTTAACATTTCACCCTTTCAAAAAAGACAGTAAATTTGCCAGTGGTGGTTCAGTATATAGCACATAAAGTATGCACAAAAATACATTTAGAAATAAATTGTTAGATGCAGTAAGGAAGAAACTGAAGACTGGATACTGAGCACCCACTGAATTGACATATGTCTTTAAATATATTGAATGTACATATTCTAGCATATTATTACACTTGATTAGAATGAATCTCATATTAATTGAAAGGAAGTCTATTATTAAGTTCACCACTTGGATAATTGACCAACAGTTTTGAATGAGTTTATTTGTTTTATTCCAAATAGAGAAGTAATAGGTAATCATGAAGTATGTGAAATTTCAAAAAAATAAATAAATAAAAATTAAATAATATAAAATTAAAGAATTATTAATAATTTCATCTATTGCCAATGGTTACTTAATATTTTTTTGGTTTTATTCCAATATGTCATAGAAAATGTAATTTTACAAATATATAAAATATTGACAAATTTGAATTAATATTATAGTGCCTATAAACTCTGCTTTGCTTTTTACATAACAATATATGTACAGTCCCGAAATACCATAGTACAAGTTATAAATGCCGGAAGCCAATTCCAGCATGTCAGCAGGGCTGAATCATCTGGAGATGGCTGAGGGCATTTCCCCAAACCTGAAAGGAATGCATAAATTGATTGCTTGCTGCCAGACAGCTAAGGGTATCTTAATCTACATGTTATTGCCTCCTTCTGGCCAAACACCTGAACAGCTGAAGGCAATTTTTCCAATCTGACAAGGGATTGTGTACACGAAACCCTACCCTTTGATGTGTATATCTACCTCACCTTAGGAGAAATAGTGTTAATAAAAAGCAAAGGGTCCTGAGATTAAGAGAGCTTAGTTCCTTTAGCTAAGTCTTCTCTGACTCCCCATGATGCCTTTCAAAATTATGTTTCACTCTGGACTCTTGATTAATTTATGCACAATGCCTTCTCCAGGTTCCTGAACCCTTCTAGATGCTGGATCAAGACCACTGGCACTATATAATAATTGATCGTATGCACAATATTATTTTATTTAACTCTACCTACATTGATATTTATTTTATAAGTAAATATAATTGCTATTATGAATAATGTTTGATAAGCATTCTTATATATAGCTCTTGATTATTTTCTTACAGATTTCTATGAGTGAAAATAGCTGTCAATATACTGAGTTGAACACATCGATTGGTTGCTTCCTGCACGTGCCCCAACCAGGGCCCGGGGCATGGAGGAGCCTGAAACCGAGGGACATGCCCTTGACCAGAATTGGACCTTGACGCTCTATCCACTGAGCAAAACTAGCTAGGGATGAGCTGAATATATATTAAGGTCTTTGAAATATACCTTAATGCTCCAAATGTAGCTCAGGGTATATATTCTTGGATATGGGGCTTTAACTGAATCAGAGTTCCACTGGTCCATATAGCATAGATACATAAGAGACCCTTCTTAGTATTCTATGTTAGCAACTCATTTTCCATTCGTCATGCTCCAGGTCATAGTCTCCCATTTTCTATTTATATAATTGCTGGTCAATCCCCCCAGGCTGTACTTCAAAATGTCACAGAATCCTCACCAACACTAATTACTTGCTAATCCATATTTTTTGTTTCCTCTCCCATTTGCTGGAAGATGTCAGAGTCAGTCGTTAGCTTAATTAACATGAAGATTTATAGATTTATACACTTTTTGTTCATTTGCACTACCCACTTTTACAGTTTTATCAGTCAATCTGGAAAAAAACAAAGTAAATATCAGAATGAAAGGCCACAGTGAAGTAAACATCCCAAATTTTAGATCATGTGAAGCTCAGGATAGGTTAAGTCAGAGCACTTGAGGGAAATACTGTTTGAGATGTTCTAATACTCATTGGACAAAGTATATAATGCTGTCTGCCATATACTCTCACTGGCTCAGAGCATAAGGTAGCACCCTGAGCATGAAACTAAGTATACAATAATATTATGCTAAGAGATGTATCTTCACCTATCTACAATTATGTCTAGCTATTTATCTTTCTCTATGCTTTCTAAGGAAAATGCTTCAGAAACAAAAATAAGTTTACAAATTCACATTGTGAAGTCTAACATTAAACAGACGATGCCTGCTTTGCCAAAATACTTTACAAAAAGTTCTTACCTTCACCTTACCAATAATATGTGAGAGCTTATCACACTGAACTCTTATAATAATTATTTATTCTAGTTTGTTTTGTTCTGTTTATTTACTTCCATCTAAAGGGCAACACCCCCCACACACACCACATAATAAAAATAAAAATGAAAAATGTTTTCCTGATGCCTATTGGTGGAGGTTGAGTATGTTTCATGTTTACTAGCTATTTGCATGTCTTCATCCATGATTGGTGTATTTGTGGTTTTGTTCATTTGCATTGTAATCACTGTATTAAAGTATGTGGTATTAGGTAAATAAGAATTAAGAATGTTTGTCTAATGTATATTTTCAATTTCTAATATACATGTTTTATTTATAATTTAAGAATAAATTTTAGAGTGCATTTTAATAAAATTTGTAGAATTTTAACATTATACTTTATAAAGGCCTTCCATAAACATAGAGAATGATATTAGTAAATATAGAATCGCATAAACTTGCTCTTAGTACTATTTTTTGTGCAAGGGTTTGGCTTTTTTCTCCCCAAATAGTCACTGAGACATTCTTGACCTCTGATAATTGGTCTGATACTAGTTTTGTATTCAACATGTTTCCTTTTATTTTTTTATAAAAATTCTCAAACATAATCAAGAAATTATATATTGAGTGCTTATTCTGAAAAAGTCTAGGAATTTGATTACCAACTCTCATGAAGTTTGAAAAATATAAGGTATAGATGGCTTTCTCAAACAATTAGAAAAGAGTAAATTGATAATTTCCTAAATTCCAATAGTGATAACACACTTGAACACTCCAATTTCATAGGTTCCTTTGTACTTGTTCCACAATGTCTTTTAAAAAATCAACTCTTTACCCTGAGTGTCAATCTCGCATTTTCCCCTATGAGAGAATAACTCTAATGCTATCAATTTTTGATTCTTAAATTCAGGTGTAAGTTCTGGCATGTAGGATCTGGGCTAGAACTATAAAAATGTCCAGTGGAGCTACCTCTATGTAGATCCCATATTAAGAAACATTGAACTATTTAAAGAAATGAACTTAGAGACATTCATAAATAGAAAAATTGCAAGTTAAAATTGGTTTTATTATTTTTCCTTTATAGGAAGGAAATGTAAGTTTTCAGGTAAGATCTCTGACATTATGTACTAATGGGAATTCTGTGCTCAATGAATTATATAAATGAACATCTCTTCCCCTTTCATGTTTCTTATTTAGCATACTTTCCAGTCAATTAGAAGTGTTTGAAGTTTGTTTTATTAGTTAAAAATAGCAATGATTTTAAAAACTTCAATAGTCCTTAGAAAATTGAAATTATAGGTTATCATCTTTACTATATGTATAGTGTATATGTGTTTGTACATATGGCATGAAGAGTAATGATACTAATGAGAGGTAGGAGGTAATTCCAGATGCTTGTCAGAAGAAGAGATTAGAAAATATTTATCTATCTACCAGTAGGGTAGTTGCTTCAAAGTCATTCAATACATGATTTTTTTCAACCTTACTTTAATTTTCATTTGGGGAGTTATCCAGTGGATATGGGTAGGGCTTGAAGAGAAACATTGTAGCCTGGGTGGTGTGGCTCAGTGGTTGAGCATTGACCAGGAGGTCATGGTTTGATTCCTGGTCAGGGCACATGCTCGGTTTTCGGGCTCGATCCCCTTTGGGGGTGAGAGAAGTAGCCGATCAATGATTCTTTCTCATCATTGATGTTTCTCTCTCTCTCTTTCCTTCTCCCTTCTTCTCTGATATCAATGAAAATATATTTAAAACTTTTTTTTTTTAAAGAGAAACATTGTAAACCAGACAACTTGTCCAGTCCTTTCTATCACTGCTGGGAAAGCACGTCAAGTCTCGGATTTATATGATGATATTAGTCCAGCTCCCTGCCTCATCTCCTGTTTCCACATGGCATTTAAACTAAAGCCTCCATGATTCTGAGAAAGGCAGCCCTTGCTCTCTGTTTTGTGGTTCCTTCTACTTTGGAGCCACTGGGACTTTGCTTCCTGAAAGCTCATCTATACATTTAAAGATGTTTGTTATATTTTGTCCAGCTTTTTTAGATTTTTACTTTATTTTATTTTTTTTTCCTTTTATTTTTGTATATCTCAAAGACGTATAGGTTACCTTTTTGCTATACTGCCAGAGTATACAACCTTTTGGCTACTATTTCTTCAGCCATCCATTTGACTATAAGGACTACTGATTTGATCACATCATTTCCATAAGAACCTAACCTCTAATATATTTATTTACTCTTAAAGTATATGGATTTGGCTTTGAGCATCAGCAGAGAATGCTAGGAATCCAGGTTAATTCAATCCTATATAATAAGAACCTAATATGCTAAGTGTTTGGTTGTCCAGTTGTCCGTTCAACCAATCAAAGCATAATATGCTAATGATATGTAAGGCCACTCAACAGCTAGCTATGACATGCACTGACCACCAGAGGGCAGATGTTCTGACCAGCAGTTTAGCTTGCTGCTGGAGTCCGGCCTATCGGGACTAAGTGAGATGGGCCGGACATATCTTGGAGCCCTCCCGCGGTCCCTCCCTGGCTGGCCAACTTCCTGTATCCCTTCCTGGCCCTGGTCTTTCACTGGTGTGGTCCCTTGGCCTGGCTTGTGCCCTCTCGCAATCTGGGACCCCTTGGGGGATGTTGGAGAGCCGGTTTTGGCCTGATCCTGCAGACCAGGCTGAGGGTCCCCACTGGTGCACGGATTTGTGCACCGGGCCTCTAGTAAAATATAACCTTGAGTTATTTTTTGGCAGGTTGGAAGAAACAACATTCAAGGATGAATGCATGCAAAGTAATTCTATGTGCTCAAAATTCAAAAATTTAACTACAGTTCAAGTCAGACCATCAGGGAGTACCAATGTAAAACTCAGTGTTTCAGCTTTTACTACATTTGATGTTGATATCATGCTCCTCAATTACATTGATGTAAACTATAAAAACAATTGCATGAAATTATTTTTTTGTATCATAGACAGGATGTGCAGGTAATTTTCCACAAGATCACTCAATACGCCATTTATGAATACTCATGCGAAATGTGTTTCAGAACCCTCTGCCCGGAAAATCGTCACTTTTGTTGGTTTGTTGTTGTCTCACGGACACTTTGGAATCTTAAAAGTGATCATGTTTTTCTTATTCTTTGCCCTTAAAAAGTCAAACTTACTTAATTTTTAGGCCTTGTAAAAACATTTATGCATTACAAAAATATCTCAGATTATAAATGCATCTTTTATTTGTTAATGTTAATATTTTAAAATATTTTATACTTATGAGAAACTTAAATACTGTATAAATAGACTAATTATGAATAAATTAATATGGTGCCATCATATATTACCGCAAATTTGAGTTTGTTGGGGAATTATAATTAAAAACAATATCTTCTTTCAATTCAGAAATTGTCTCTACAAAGTTAGTACAGAGAACAACAACACACTTATTTTTTTAATGAGCATTAAAGCAGAATCTGATGTGTGTCACGGGCAACCCGATAAAAGATTGTAAAACAGTAAGATTGTGAAGCCACTCTGTATAACCAAGCAAATCTAAACCATTATATACATGTTTTCTAGATAAACCATAACTAGTCCCTGTAAGAGAACTTGACAGCATCATTTGTCACTCATGGTTCTTCCTGACTTTACCTGGTAACTGCAGTGACATCTGTATTAGCTAATTGGTTTTGTCCAGAGAAAAACAAGCTTCTCATGTGTTTATGACAGGAGGTAGTTTTGCAACTTGGAGCAAGACACCCAGGGAAGATAGGCTCCTTCTGTCCCACAGAAACTGGGAGACAGAGGCACTGTATCCTCAGTGTTTATATATCAAAGAGATGGCTCCCAGGTCATTGAGAAAGACATTGTTGGGTCATAAAGATGACAAATGACCTAGCTAATCTTCAAAAGGTGCATAGCTTTCAAAGAGATGAGAAAGCAGTTATGAATTTTGTAAACTAAATGTTCTAAGAAAAGGAGGGGAGGGATATGGCCTCTTTTATTTTTAACAGGACGAAGTAAGCCACTAATTTTAAAGAACTTGCCCTTACAAGTGCTTAATGAATACATTAAAATAAATAAAAAGTAAGAAATGTATATATTTCAGTTAAAATACCACAAAATAACAGATTACTGATAATTTCACTATAACACTACTTCATAAAAATAACGAGTCACATAATCAATAAATTGTCTGGAACATTGGCATATTTTTCAATTTCAATTTAAGAATATAATCTGTGAATGGATCCCATGCCAACTGAAAAATGATATAACCTATAGCTTGGGCAAATTATATTAATAACCTAAGTTCCTAATAGTAGAGACAAATGCTACAGTGCCCAAGTCACAAGGAAAGGATGCCTCCCTTTTCCTGGGCATAGGACAGTGATGGCGAACCCATGACACGCATGTCAGCACTGACACGCGTAGCCATTTCTGATCCGAGGATGAAACATTTGCTGCTCCTGAGAATGAAACATTTGCGAAATAATGTTTTTTCCTCAAAGTGACACACTACCCGAGTTATGCTCAGTTTTTTGGCGAAGTTTGACACACCAAGCTCAAAAGGGTGCCCATCACTGGCATAGGACAAACTTGAAATCACGACAAAAAGTACTTTATCATTGGTGTACCACTGTTTTCTTTTTCTGTATTCCACTACCACTTTGTTAAAGATAAACTGAATCATGTTAACATTTTAAGAATGTATTTGAGCAAAAATTGATTCAAATTGGACAGTGCCAATCCGGAAGTGGTCAGAGGCACTGTGTTGATGGGAGTTGGGGGAAAAGTTTGGTAGAGAAAAGACAAAAGCAAAATAAGAAAATTATTGATTGGCTAAAGCTTAAAAACTAGTTGGCAGTTTGTGATTGGTGTATTTGCAGGCTTAGATTTAGGTTTGCTTATGTAGGCACCATGGCATTAGGGTTACTTCAGTCTAATGGCCTCCTTGTTTAATTAGTCTAACTTCCTTTTATACCTGATTTCGGTACCCTATGTCTCATAGTTGCCCTAAGCTGTGTTCTGTGAAACTGAGTTTGTATCATACTATCCTCCTCTGATTCAACGTACCTAATGTCTAAATGTACCTGCTATTCTTCTCTATGTTAAATCTTCCAATTTTTTTACTGAGTATCTCAGCTAAGTATGTGAAAGAGTGCAACCTGATTGGATAAATTCAAATATATGTGTGAATGGCTGGAAAAAAAAATCTATACTCCTCCCAGACTATTTTTTTTTTATTTTCAGCAGAGAGAGTTGTTACATCAAATGAAACCTCAAGCTTTAAAAAGGTAGCAGTATATCAAAGCCATGCAGGTAATTCAAGTCGAGTGCCAGCAGGTATTTTGGGGTGCAGTTGTTACTATGCAGACAAATTAGTTCAATTTGTTTTCGTTTTTTGTTTGGGGGCAAATCTGTCTAAATTATTCCTGACTTTTTTGGTTTACAGGGATGTGTCTCTTCCTTTCCCATTTCCCTGTAAACAAATTCGCTCAGGATTTCGATTGTTAGTTTCACTGTTACTCTAATGGAGTGACAGCCAGGCCTGAGCAGTCGGAGGGCAGGACAGAGCAGGAGTGGTTATTTGTATGAGCACGTTCTTGTAAGTGACTGCAAGTAAGTGACTTACTTAGTCCAACACATAACCAGGAAAATGAGTTTTTCTATCAGAACATGAAGAAATGCTGAGAGGATATTTTTCTAGAAAAATTAAATATAGTTTGTCTTCTGTCAAAATTAATTTAATTGAAGAATAGAAAACTACCCTTCAATTCCACTTTAGAGTACAACATATGGTAACTGCTTTCCTTTGTAATTGTCTTTATTACTCATGTTGCAATTAGTTTAGCCTAATCCACCTCTCCGTTATTAAGAGTGGATATATTACAGAGCAGAAAGAGCACTCATGTGTCAAAAAATTATTATGTATGAAATTAACTGTCTAAATCTAAATTCTCTTTTGTTTTAATAAAAAAGGTCAGGTTCCCTTACTTTCGAAAGAAAGGGAAAGATGCTGCTGAGCATTGTGAAGGTTTATCAGGCGGCAAGACTTCATTTCTTTGACAATTAAAAATATTGTGGTGGATGGAGATACATGCTAATAATGTTCTTCTTCCCTTGAGACAAGAAAATGGAAAAAAAAAATTAGTGAAGGCTAATGAAGGATAAGATTTTCAACTTATTCCTTCCAACACAATTTTGAGTACATATTAGATGCAAACTGAATGTTCTATATTTTGAACTTCCTAGCAAATGCCTAACCTGCACGTAGGTTAAAAGGAGATAACTTTCCTTTTAAGAGTCAATAATGAGAAATAAATAAATAAAAATTAAATAAAGAAACACAGAGCCTTAAAATTCTTAATAGCAGGAGGAAGAAGTTATAAGAGTATAAACTAATATTAAAGTAATTTTTAAGTATATAAGCCATAAAATAATTCACAGTGGAAATGATAGATATATTTGGTATTATGAAAATTAAAAAATATGTAAATAAAAACAGCAAACATTTACATATAGCTTACTATGTGCAAAACATTGCTTTAAAATTTTTATACCTATTAGCTCATTTAATTTTTACAACAACATTACGAGCAAAGCACTGCTATTATCCTCATTTCACAGATGGGAAAACTGAGGAGACAAAGAAGCATCAAGTAACTTGCCCAAGGTCAGCAGTTATTAAACAGTGGAGCTAGGATTCAAGCAGAGGCAGTATGACCCTTGGTAATGAAAGATATGTAAATTAAAGCAGTAATAATCTAAAATTTTCACTTCAAAATTACCAAAAATTAAAATAATGATCTTTAATGTTACCAAAAATGCAGGGACAAGAGCATTCTTAAACTAGTGAAAATATATTTTAAATCAATCTTCCTGGTAAGCAATTTGAAAACATGTTCTACCTCTATCATACTTTTGAATTTTCAGAGAAAATTATAGATACAGTAAGATTTATGTATCAGGAATTTTTCCTTGTGAAATTATTTCTAATAATAAATCTGGAAATAGACTAAAAACTCAACAAAAGAAGGATAAGAAGTAAATTATGATTCATATGTTGATGAAAATTATATAGCTATTATAATTATTTCTAGAAAAAGTGTCAAGGTAAAATGTTAATAAAACAACAATAAAAACTGTATCCTTATATTCCCAATTTTGACAAAACCATATGTAAATGGATATATATATCCATATTGTTTGTGTAAATCCAAAATAAAATAATGTAATTATTTATTACAGAATTTGAATTTCTTTAAAAAAAAATACTCCTCACTTGTCTCCTTTTCCAACCATTAACAAGGATCATTTATCAGGAAGTTAAATGTAGTTTTAAAAGAGAATTATGTGGAAAAATTGACTTTAAAATGTTAATTTTATAGCATAACTTAGATTGCCTTTAATATTTTCTCATGGAAAATACAGTTTAATTTTATAAATAGCACCTATAAGCAAATCAGGTTAATAATTTTACTAGGCTATTAAAAATGTCACTTTTACCTACAATATGCAAGCCACTGTGCTAGGTGATAAAAGGGTTATTATTAAGATTACAAAATGATCTTTCACCTGAACAGTGACCAGAGCACAGCAAAGCTCAATACATAATTGAGGGAGGAATGGATAAAGGGGAGGTGTGGAATGAAGGGAGGGAAAGAATTAGAGGAGAGGTAGAAAGGAAGAGTGGAAGGAAGGGGGATAGAGAAGGGATAGCGAGATAAACTTGTATGGAGTTCAAGATATGAACTGCAATATTTAGGTAGAAGGCAATAGAGGCTAAAATCAAAATATAAACAAAAATGTAAATGTTGATTACAGTTAGTGGTCAGGTGATTTTTATGGATTGGCTTATAGGAACTGGATTTAATTTCAGCAGGCACAGATGGAAATGTGGATTGTTTTATGCAAGTACAATGAAGAGCACAGTATGGTCTGAAATATTGAATGGCTTGATGGGTCTCCCTGGTATTTTGACTTTTAGACTTATTCATATCCTCTCGCAGCAGACAAAAATGAGATTATACTTCTTTCCCTATAGAAGTCTATATTCAATGGTTTGCTCTTACACTTGTAATAGAATAACCAACTCCTTTCTCTAGACAGTAAGGCCCTACATGTTTCAGCCCTTTGTAACATCTTCTTATTTACCTCTCTCCCCTTTCTTTGTACTCTAACCATACTGACCCTCTTTCGTTTCCTCAAGTTTAAGTGCTTTGTATATTTTCTTTCTTTCTTCGTAGTACTCTACCCCATGTTCTTTGTTTTGTTGTCTCTAGTTTTGTTTGATTCTTATTGTTCAGCTTAATATTTACCCCCTTAGAAAGGCCGACCCTGACCACTTTCATGGCACTTACCACCATTTGTTATCATTATAAGTAGCCATTCACTTGCTTATTGATTAATTAGCTGATTGAGAGATTCATTGATTTCTCTCTCCCACTAGATGTTGATATTCATAGTCAGGCAACATTTCTGTGTGATTCAACATTTAGTTCATTGGCATCACATAGAGGGGTTTCAGAGGATATTTGAATATTTAATGACCATTGTATGTAATGAATGATGACCTAGAGTTGAAAGGGGTTTTAGACATTTGCCCATTGAAGAAGTGTTCTAATTACTTAGGATAGAAAATAACCCTGTGAATTAAAATGAGAGAGATTTCAGAGAAGGTGCCGGATAATAGTTAGAAGGTTCAGCAATGATTGCCTGAAAAGGAAGAGACACAGATTGCCCTCGTTTAGTCTCGTGTAAAAGGACAGTGACTCTGCCGGTAATAAAGACAGAGATTTAAAGGAGGATGAGCAGGTTTAGCTTCTGAAGATGATGTCTGCTTTTCCTTTTTTATGTCAAAATTGAGATTCTGGAAGGAAATCCTGTTAGAGACATCCACAAGTGTTTGCAATTAGAAGGCAGATGCTCAGGAAGGTGGTTAGATTAGGAAACAGTTTGGTGTTGAGCCTAAACAGTGAAATGCCCCTATATGTAATTACTATAGTTTAACGTGGCTTTATTAGAATTCAAGAAACACTACCTAATGGGTTTTATATAAACAATAAGCTTAAAATATTTCTAATCCTGTCAACTCATACTCTTTAAGTTATGTGTGTTAATGTGTATATATTTAAAAACATCATTCTTTCAAAAATCATTTTTTGTCTCTGCTTTGGCAGGACATTTGGGGGAAAACTGAAATGTTTATGATAGAGATTCCTGAAAATTTGGACTTCATTGAGAGGATTTGGTTTAATGCCACACATATCATCTTTCTTATTCCTATGCCAATCTACAGATAAATGAGTTACTGTTCAAAACTTAGAAAGCGGAAGGCAGCATTTGCCAAAGAGATATACAAAGATGAAAGATGCTAAATTATGCATTAGTAAGAAGGAAAAGGCATATGTTAATAGTAAAAATTGTCAACTGTGGGCAGGATTAGGGGATAATTGAAGTAAACAAAGTCAGCATGCTTCAGAGTATGGCAGGGACCAGAGGGTTAGGTCAGCTGTGATTGCTGGGTTCAGGAAGAAATTTCTATGCATTTTGAATGTCCTTAAAACTTGGCAAAGTCCATTTGCTGGTGTAGTGCAGTTCTGCATCTTGTTGAGAAAGACTGTTTAGAATAGAGGGGCCCAGAAAGAGCTGCTTAGGAAGGAAATTGCAACAGAAAAGGGAGAAACAAAGGAGGATTCTGCACTCCTGGGCAATCCATGTTGCACCAGTTTTGTCAGAAATAGATACCCCACCTATGATTGCTAGATACAGAGCTGGGAGTGCTTTATGTGTGGTTTTCCTAATATAAAATGAATTTTTGTGGTGCAGGTGCTGTAGGGCAACTGCTCACATTTATTAACAACATGTAACTCATTTGGATTTGGGGAAAGTAACATTTTTTCTATCCTTCCTTCTTAGACTTATTAATTCAGGTCCAGAGAATGGTTTTGTTGATATTCTGAGCTTGCTGATACCATGTGCTGCCTTTATTCTCTACCTGACTGTTTTCATATCCAGAAACTCAGTTAAGTAAATGTACTTTGTTTGCCCTTTCTTATTACTGTGAAGTCCTTTCTGTCTTGAGTCTGTTAAAGTATGTTTCTCTTAATGACTCTTCCTTCTTGTAACCAGAACATCTCTCCTGTGTACCTGATACTTTCATTTTTATTCCCTTTGAACTCACAATTCTAAGGGTTGGAACCCAACTGAACTGCATTAAAGGCCATATTTTCTTTGCCCTTTCCCTGTATTACATCTGACAGTAATTCTGCCAGGCAGTGTGAAAGCACCTTGCAAGCTATTTAAACCAAACCGTAAGATAAAATACAGGCATCGGTTTTATTCTGCTCTGCTATTACTTGCTTCTTTTTCCTACATACCTAGATCTTTATCTTATTACCTTACTTTTTTTTGAAGATCAAGCTTATTGTATTTTCTTACTTTTCTTGGAGAGTAAGATCTGTGGAAATCCAGCTATCTATCTATCTATCTATCTATCTATCTATCTATCTATCTATCTATCATCATCTATCTATCTATCTATCATCTATCTATCTATCTATCTATCTATCTATCTATCTATCTATCTATAACTTTCATCTCTTTTTTTTTTTTCATTTGTTGTGCTCTTAACTTAAATTGCCCAAGCATTCAAATCTGGGCAAATTTTATCCTAGCTAAGACATGGTGAAAAGAGAAAATATTCTTCTTGGGTTTGATGGTTGGTTTATACTTAGACTACTAGGTAGACATCTTTTGGATAATTTAATCTAATTCAATTAACTGAGCTTTGGACACTTGTTTAGGGCACAATTAGTTTTTTCCCTCAGTGAACCAATTCTAAGCCATCTTCGAGCTACAGACCTGAAAGCCTGAAAATCTCTTGAATCCCATGCTTGCCTTCTGAAGAAATCCAGGGCTTGAGTTTCAGACCTTCCCCTGAGGCTAAGAGCCCCAAAGGGTTTAATACTGTTATTACATTATAATAAATGCTTTGTTATGCTCATCATTTTTCAATTCAATTTCTTTCCACAACTGTTCTGCTTTCTTGCCAGTTTACTGTCACATTATTTTTCCACAGTTAACTTCCTGGACAAATAAATGTGGTGGATTTATGCAATTGTGCTTTGGAGCAAGACTGGCCATTTTGGCTATGACTGCACTTGCTCGTCATCCTGTGAGAAATGGCATATCCTTTGGCAGGGGTTTCTGAGGCTTTGTGATTCATTACTCCGGTTGCCATCACCCTGATGGTTTTCTGATTATATAGAATGTTGAAATGGAGAAAGAAACAGATAACTAGAAAACAAAAAGACAAATCAGAGAGTGAGTTCTGTAAAAACAAACCTTATGATTATTACACTTTCATATTATCATTCAATTAAGAATATTTTACTAATAGAAAGGTCTTTTAAATGTGGTCTCAGTTGAAAAATGCTTTTAGCATTTTGGGAAATCTTTGGCACTATCATTATTTAAAGAAAAATTAACCAGGCCATGCATGGATTTAGGAGATAGAGTTTATCCATTTACATGGTCTAAAGATAAAACATCTGCAAGATCATTTTCTAGTTTCCTTGAGTATCATTCCTTGAGACCCTGCCAAGCTTTAATGTAAGTTTCCTTTAAGACAGAGGGATCTTAGCCCTACCTCAGAAAGACATAAATTGGGCTACATCACTTTGAATCAAGAAATATTTTTCTATTCAAATCCATTATCCATTATCATGGATTTGTTTTGATTTTTATCTAATAGAGAAAAGGCAGTCTACCCATGAAACTAGACAGATTTCAAAACATTGCAAAGTGGGTCTTCATCCTTAATGCAGACCTGGGAGCGTGCGTGTAGCAGGAGTCCTGATGATGACAGTGGCACTGGAGGAAAAGATTGATGACACCAGAGCCCGCCAGCGTGGTGCTTGCTGTGCGTTTTCTGTATTAAGGGACAAACTGTTTGTTTTCCCTTTTGCATTACTCTCTGCTCCTTGATTTAGTTGGCAGCCTAATGAAAACAGGATTTTAAACAGCTGATGTGATTGCCATTCTTCCTTCATGACTCATGTCTGCTAAAACACAATATTTTCACTTGAAAGGAATAAAACAATCTTGATTCCCTAGTTTTAAGAACATGTCTTCTATTCTTTATAAACTAGGTCTTTGATAATCTTCTTAGTAGCATTTGAAATCAGAGGGGAAAAAACAAGGCTAGCCCTATACTAAAATGCTAGATGCATTCTAGACTTCAGTAGATACAACCTAGGAGAGTTGTAGGAACTAACTGAAAATAATATAACTACGAGGGGGTTAATAGAAGCAGATGATCTTTGGAAAAAAATGTGGAATGTTGAGTTGTGTTCAATAAAGTTATAGGAGATGCACTTTAAAACACTCTGGTACTGGCTGCACTCATGTCTAAAACAAACGCTGGTCCATTTAGCTACATATTTGCACTTGTAATGGATTTGGTGAGCGGAACAGCATTCCATCTGTATAAACTGAAGAGCTTGACAAAACACTGCACACTTGTCACTAAACGCCCTTCAGAATTGTAATCAGGAGGGAAGGTTGTAAACCAACATGAATTTAGATGTCTTAACAGTGAGAAGATGACTGTGACATACTTTATAATAAATTGTCATCTTCCAAGATACATAAAAATCAGTTGTATTTACTGTGCACCAACTCTCTCTCTCTCTTTTTTTTTTTTTTTTTTTTAAGAATCAACCAAATGACAGTGTCATGCCTGTAAGCTGCTGCTTGCATAATTCAAATAACTTTTCAGTGTTTGTTACTCTATGCAGTCTGAGGTGGGTGAACCCTCAGGGAACACTTGCTCTCTCTTTGACCTTGATCATGAATTACCGATCAAAGGTGAGACTAGGTATTTTAACAAAGATTTGCAAAGTTTTCCACAAATAAGATCTGGCAAAAATTGAAACCATACCTTTGCATCTCTAAAGCTTTCTGTAAATTGAATTTGGAATTAACCAAAGGGATCATCAAGTCCTAGAGATAAACAAGGGAATTCTGTACCCTGGGGAATTTTTAATACAAACACTAGTATATGAATCACACTGAATACCAGTGGCCTGCACAACTGTAGAAAAGAAAATTAGAAAGGAATATAACTTGCCTTAAAATTGTTCTGCTCAAATCCTTTCTCTTCCCATTAGTCACACGAGAAAGTGTAAAATGAAAGTAAGCAATATTAAATGACCAACTTGGTGTCTATTGTGTACTTCTAACATAAAAACCTACTGCATAAAACAAAGTTTCATAAATATTATTTATGAGGTGCTTTGGTTTTTAAAAATTGTATTTGTACTTTCACAAATATGTTGTATAAATTCTTTTTTGTTCCTGAGTGTTAGACTGATGGTGACTTATAAACTTGAGGTAATAGCAATCTTCCCAATAAGAGGTCCTAAGGTAACTGCACCTTTTGATAGGTGTCTGCCTAATCTATACTACTAGCTGAAGCTATATTTCTTAAAATGTAATGAGTTTAAATATTCATTGTAAACTAAAAGAAGTGTTTTATTCTTCACCTGAAAATATTATAACATCATATTAAAATTTTCAACTAATATAAGTTGAATGTGATTTTCAAATGTTTTTTAAGAGCTATGATGAAGTCACCTTAATAAATGAGTGAGAAGTCATTGCATCTATATACATTCACCTAATAACTGATATATGCTTTGGTGCTAATGTTCAGGTTAATACCTGTTCCATTGTTAATAATTTCATTGGCTGGAAAATATCAATTTGGATTACTCAGTATAAAATTCATGCTTCTCTGGTTAACAAATTAGGTTACAATGAAGTAGTGTTTAAAAGTTCAGGATTTTACAGGAGACACCATATGAAAAGTTGTTCAACCCCAAAGGTTATAAAGGAAATGTAAATTAAATTAAAGCTGTGCTTTCACTCACAGGACTTGTAAAATGTAAAAAAATATATAAATGATCATACCAACTTTTTTTTTTTTCAATTTTTTTATTAAGGTATTATATGTGTACATATCTTACCATTGCCCTCCCCACACCCCCCTCCCATATATGCCCCCACCCCCCAGAGTTTTGCATCCATTGGTTATGCTTATATGCATGCATACAAGTCCTTTGATTGATCTCTTATCTCCCCCACCTCTCCCTAACCTTCCCCTTGTAATTTGACAGTCTGTTTGATGCTTTACTGTCTCTGTATCTATCTTTTTGTTCAAGATTATAATGTTCTTTATTATCCATAAATGAGTGATATCATGTGGTATTTTTCTTTCATTGACTGACTTATTTCACTTAACATAATGTTCTCCAATTCCTCCCAGGTTGCTGCAAATGATGAGAATTCCTTCTTTTTTATGGCAGCATAGTATTCCATTGTGTAGATGTACCACAGTTTTCTGATCCAGTCATCTGCTGACGGGCACCTAGGCTGTTTCCAAATCTTAGCTATGGTGAATTGTGCTGCTATGAACATAGGGGTGCATATATCCTTTCTAATTGGTGTTTCTAGTTTCTTCGGATATATTCCCAGGAGTGGGATTACTGGGTCAAATGGGAGTTCCATTTTCAGTTTTTTGAGGAAACTCCATACTGTTCTCCACAGTGGCTGCACCAGTCTGCAATCCCACCAGCAGTGCACGAGGGTTCCTTTTTCTCCGCATCCTCGCCAACACTTGTCGTTTGTTGATTTGTTGATGATAGCCATTCTGACAGGTGTGAGATGGTACCGCATTGTTGTTTTGATTTGCATCTCTCGGATAATTAGTGACGTTGAGCATGTTTTCATGTGTCTCTTGGCCTTCCTTCTGTCTTCTTTTGAAAAGATTCTATTTAGGTCTGTTGCCCATTTTTTTATTGGATCATTTATCTTCCTTTTATTAAGTTGTATAAGCTGCCTGTAGATGTTGGAGATTAAACCTTTATCAGTGATGCCATTTGCAAATATGTTCTCCCATGCAGTGGGCCTTCTTGTTGTTTTGTTGATGGTTTCTTTTGCTGTGAAAAAGCTTTTTATTTTGATGTAGTCCCATTTGTTAATTTTCTCTTTAGCTTCCATTGCCCTAGGGGCAGTGTCAGTGAAGAATTTCTTTTGGCATATGTCTGACATTTTGCTGCCTGTGGATTGCTCTAGTATTTTTATGGTTTCCCGTCTTATGTTTAAGTCCTGTATCCATTTTGAGTTTATTTTTGTGTATGGCGTAAGTTGGTGATCAAGCTTCATTTTTTTGCATGTATCTGTCCAATTTTCCCAACACCATTTATTGAAGAGACTGTCTTTATTCCATTGTATGTTCATGCCTCCTTTGTCAAATATTAATTGAGCATAGTGGTTTGGGTCAATATCTGGATTCTCTATTCTATTCCATTGATCTATATGTCTGTTCTTGTGCCAGTACCAGGCTGTTTTGAGAACAGTGGCTTTGTAATACAGCTTGAAATCTGGTATTGAGATCCCTCCTACTTTATTCTTCTTTCTCAGGATTGCTGTGGCTATTCGGGGTCTTTTTTTATTCCAGATGAATTTTTGGAGAGTTCTTTCAAGGTCTGTGAAATATGCCGTTGGTATTTTAATGGGGAGTGCATTGAATCTATAGATTGCTTTGGGTAGTATGGACATTTTAATGATGTTGATTCTACCAATCCATGAACATGGTATGTTCTTCCATCTGTTTACGTCTTCCTCTATCTCTTTTTTCAGTGTCCTGTAGTTTTCCGTGTATAGGTCTTTTACCTCCTTAGTTAAGTTTATTCCTAGGTATCTTAATTTTTTTGGTGCGATGGTAAATGGGATTGCCTTTTTAGTCTCTCTGTCTGTAAGTTCACTATTGGTGTATAGAAAGGCCATAGATTTCTTGGCGTTAATTTTGTATCCTGCTACATTGCCGAATTCATTTATTAAGTCTATTAGTTTTTTGACGGAGTCTTTCGGATTTTTTATGTACAATATCATGTCGTCTGCAAATAAAGACAGCTTTACTTGTTCTTTTCCAATTTGGATGCCTTTTATTTCTTCTTCTTGTCTAATTGCAATGGCTAATACTTCCAGTACTATGTCAAACAGGAGTGGTGAGAGTGGGCATCCCTGTCTTGTTCCTGTTCTTAGGGGAAATGTTTTTAGTTTTTGTCCATTGAGTATGATGTTTGCTGTGGGTTTATCATATATAGCTTTTATTATGTTGAGGTATGAGCCATCTATTCCCACCTTGTTGAGAGTTTTTATCAAGAAAGGGTGTTGGATTTTGTCAAATGCTTTTTCTGCATCAATTGATATGACTATGTGATTTTTATCTTTCAATTTGTTTATGTGATGCATACCAACTTTTGATGATTATTTGGAAAGAGTGGCTCTTGGAAATGTAAATTGCAACAGTAACTGTAGAGAGCAATGTGAAAGATTGTATCCATGCATATAAGGATAACCAATGGACACAGACACTGGGGGTGGTGGGGTGAGGGCATGTGCCAGGGGATAGGGGAGGCGGGGGGAGGTCCATGGGGGAGAAATGAGACATATGTATTACTATTTGTAATACTTTAAATGATTAAAAAAGTAAAAACAACAACAAAAAGTATATATTCAATGCTTGACATATAGCAATTATTTTTATCAATATTAACATTATCAATTTTTATGATTGCCCAATTTGATGGATGAAAAGTTAAAAGAACTGGATATTTATGTTCTCCACTCAAAATTCATTTGTTGAAACTCCACCTCAATATGATGATATTACACACAGTCAAGACCAGAGGAGGCCATGAGGATAGAGCCCTCATGAATAGGGTTAGTGCCCTTCTAAGAGTCATGAGATGCTTCTTCTCTCTCTTTCCATCTGTGAGGATCCAACAAAAAGCCAGCCAACTGCACCCAGAAGAGAACTCTCACCAGAACCTGGTCGTGCTGACACCAGCATCTCAGACTTCAGCCTCCAGAATTATAAGAAGTGAAATATTCTGTATCTCCTAGTAAGGTTTTGTTTTCTTTCCTTTCCTTTCCTTTCCTTTCCTTTCCTTTCCTTTTCTCTTCTTTTCTTTTCTTTTCTTTTCTTTTCTTTTCTTTTCTTTTCTTTTCTGTTCATTTTGTTCAATGGTTTCAGTTAGGAGGTACATTGAGGGGCTGGGTGAAAAAGGTGAGGGCATTAAGAAGTACAAATTAGTAGTTATAAATAGTCTCAGGAATGTAAAATACAGCATAATATTATAACTATGCATGATGCCAGGTGGGTATTAAACTTATCAAGGGGATCACTTCATAAATTATATAAATGTCTAACCACTATCCTGTACGCTTGAAACAAATATAAAATAATATTGAATGTCAACTGTAGTTGAAAAATAAAAAGACAAAAAGGAAGTGATAACTCAATTCAGTTATAGATCTCTTAGTTTTAGGTAAAAATAATAATCTTTACACATTTATTATACACTAGGGGCCCGGTGCACAAAATTTGTGCACTGGGGACGGGTCCCTCAGCCCAGCCTGCCCCCTCACACATACTGGGAACCCTCAGGGGATGTCCTACTGATGGCTTAGGCCTGCTCCCTGTTGGGAGCAGACCTATGCCGCAGTCTGGCCTCCCTTTGTGGGAGGCAACCAGGCTGATCAGGGGAAGGCGCCCGCCCCATCACCCCGCTGCTGCAGCCACTGCCAGTCATCACAGCCACCAAGGTATTTTCATCAACACGACTCCAGTCCCTTCACCATGAAAAAATTACAACTTTCTTTAGGCATTTTCAAGATGTGCCTTTCATAGGATATGACATTTCTTTATTTTTCCTTTTATCCTCACCTGAGGACATGTTTCCATTGATTTTTTCCCCTTCCCTCTGATCCCAGGCTCAGCCCCTGCCCAAGACTAAAGCCTCTGCCCCAGGCTGTAGGCTTGGGAATCGGGCACCCCCCGCCCCTCCGATGGCAGGCTTGGCCCCTTCCCAAGCCTACAGCCTCCACTCCAGGCTGTAGGCTTGGGAAGTGGGCACCCCCATCCCCCAAGCCTAAAGCCTCCACCAGATGGCCAGCTGGGAGTGACCTGGGTGCCGAGGAGGTTCCCAGGACCCAGGTATGTATGCAAATTAACCACCATCTTTATTGGGTTAATTTGCATACTCACTCTGATTGGCTGTGGGTGTAGCAGAGGTACAGTCAATTTACATGTTTCTCTATTATTAGGAAAGATTAGTATTTACTTCTGTTCACTTTTTTGTCCATTTTTATATTGAGCTTGGTTTATAATTTCTTAATATTTGGGGAAAATTTTTAATGAAAAGAAACAGCTAGAAACATTAGTCAGATATACTAATTTTCTTATAATTACTTTCTAAACTTGGTTACATCACCTTTTTCATTCAGAATCTTAATTTTTTAAAAATTTATAGAACATTTTCAATCATTAAAAAAGTATTGTATTATATTGTGTTTTATTGTATTAACTAGGGGCCTGGTGCACGAAGATTCGTGCATGGGGGATGGGTCCCTCAGCCCAACCTGTACCCTCTCCAATCCGGGAATTTCTGTGTCTTTGCAATCATATGAGCAAATTGTTTGAGACACCAACCCAGTTTGGTTTGTTGCTCACAGAATAATAGAGGCTCTTTTTTTTTTTTTTTTCTTTGCTTCATTGGTGGAGATTTCCTGGAAGTTTTAGGATATCTTCCCTTTAATTTTTCCTAGACACTTTGATTTTACTTGTCTCTCACCTCCATCCCCCACCGCAACCGTAACTTGCTCCAGGCTCACTTTGTTCTAGTGTCTAGGAGATCTGTCTGCCACCAGAACTATGATTCCCAGCATTCCTGGTGCTTCCCACGCTCTTGGTTTTCCCTTCCTGCTCTGTCTCCATCCCACAGCCTCCCGCTCTGCCAAGTCCTCCAAGCCGCCAGTTCTCCCTCTCTGCTCTTTGTCTGGTGGCTTGGGGAGCCAAGTTCCCCAAGCCGCCCCACTCTCTGCCAGCTCTCCCGCTCTGCTCTCTGCCTGGTGCCTTGGGGGGAGCGACCGAGGGAGCCACGTCCCACCAAGCCGCCGACTCTCCCACTCTGCTCTCCGCCCAGTGCCTGTGTATGCAAATTAACCCGCCATCTTTGTTGGGTTAATTTGCATACTCACTCCTGATTGGCTGGTGGGGTGTCGCAGAGGTATGGTCAATTTACATGTTTCTCTTTTATTATATAGGATGATGTAACTTAGTAGTATATACCATAATACTTATCAACTATGGCTAAATTTGTACTTGGAGAGGTAAACAGGAAGCGCTTGATTGATTCCAATTTCTAAGGTTCCTAAATGTTTAGATCAGATGATAGGTGAATGCCTAACATTTTTAAAATAGAAAACCTACCAAACTAATCCAAAGTAGTTGTATCATTTTATTACCATTGTGTGAGAATATCGGTTCCTTCAAATCATTGCCAACACTTGTGTGCTAATAGTAGTTTTACCTGGTATATTCTAAAATACTGAGCACATTTTAATTTGCTTATTTGCTATCTATATGTCTTCTTTGGTGAAATGCCTATTAAAATATTTGTCCATTTTATTTATTGATTATATGCTTTCATACTATTGAGTTTTAAAATTCTTCATGCTGGATGCTAGTGTTTATCAGATATATGATTGGCAATCTTTTTCCCAGTTCTTTTATTCTCTTAATGTCTTTTGAAGAGCAGATACTTTTAATTTTGATGAAGTAAATCTTATAAATTTAGTGTATTCTGGATAGTATTTTTATCATATTTAACAAATATTTGCCCAATGCATGATCACAAAGATTTTTTATGTATTATTTTAATAATTTTATAGTTATAGATTTTACACTTAGGCTTATGACTCATTTTAATTTATGAATATTGAGTATGGATTAAATTTTGTTTTCACATGAAGATCAAATTATTCCAACATAATTTCTATGCTTTCTCCACTAAATTGCCTTTGTAAATTTGCTGAAAATATGTTATTCATGACTGTGTGAGCCTATTCTTTTAACTTTCTTTTCTATTCCATTGATTAATTTATCGGTCTTATCTGCTATACCACACTATCTTGATCCATACAGCTTTATGATAAGTCTTGAAATTAAGTAATGTTAATCCTGCAACATTATTATTTTTATAAGTTTTTTAGGTTCTTCTAGTTCTTTTGCATTTCCATATGAATATTTGAATTATTGGTCAATCTCTATTTGGATTGTATTAATTCTATAATCAACTTAGAAAGACTTGACATTAATAAGATTAAATTTTATGACTCATGGTCATGGCACATCTCTCTATTTACATAAGTCTTCCGTAATTACTCTGAGAAATGTTCATAGGTTTCAGTGAACAGAATTTGCACAACTTTGTCATATATGTTTCTAAGGATAGTTTAAAAAAGTGAAAAAAGAAACATCATAACTAATGCTTCAGAAATAAAATAAAGTAATAAGAAACTGTAATGAATAAGTATACACCATCAAACTTTATAACCTAAACAAAGTGGATAAATTATTGGATTTGATAATCCTCAACAAAATACCAGCAAATTAATTCAATAGCATCTTAAAAGTATTATATACCATCACCAACTAGGTTTTATCTCTGGTATGCAAAGATGGTTCAACAAATGAGAATCATTTAATGTGACATACCACATTAACAGATGAATAATAAAAATAACTATCATTTTGATAGATACAAGGAAAAATTTAACAAAATTCAATAGTCTTTCATGAAAAAAATATCTTAGAAAATTAGGAATAGAAGTAAATAGCTTCAAAATAATAGAAGCTATGAAAAGCCCACAACTGATATCATATTCAATAGTGAAAGGTTGAAAATTTCCCCTTTAAGATTAAGAACAAGTCAAGCATGTCCACTCTCAGCACTTCTATTCAACTTAGTACTGGAAGTCCTAGTCAGAGCAATTATTCAAGAAAAATAAATAAAAGGCAACTAAATCAGAAAGGGAGTAAGATTGTCCCTGTTTGCATATTACATGACTTTATATATGGAAAACCCTAAAGTTTAAATAAAAAAACTATAACAACTACTAAGCAAATTCAGTAAAGTTTTAGGCTACACAATCAATGTACAAAAATTACATGTTTTGTACATGAACAACAAACTCTCTGAGAAGTAAATTAAGAATACAATCTCATTTACAATAGCACCAAAAATAATAAAATACTTAGGAGTAAACTTAAATGAGAAAATGAAAGACTTATATACTGAAAACCATAAAATATTGATTAAAGAAATTAAACAAAGAAAACAAAAATAATAAAAGGACACCCCATGTGTATGTATTAAAAGATAATATTGCTAACATGTCCATACTAACAAAGTAATCTATAAGTAGATTCAATGACATCTGCATGGAAATCTCAATGGCATATTTTACAAGGATAGGGGAAAAAAAACCTGAAAATTTATATGGAAGCACAAAAGGCCACAAATAGCCAAATCAATATTGAGAAATAAAAACAAAGCTGAAGGTATAACACTTCCTGATGGCAAAATATATTACAAAGCCACAGTAATAAAAACATTACAGTACTGGCATAAAGACAGATATACTGACTAATAGGAGAGAATAGAAGTACAGAAACAAATTCATACATATCCAGTCAAATAATCTTTGACAAAGATGCCGAGAACATTGGGGACAGGATGATCGCTTCAACATATGTTGTTGGGAAAACTGGATATCCATATGCAAAAAGAATGAAATTGAACCCTCATCTTACACCATACAAATCTATTGAAAATGGTTTATAGACTTAGATGATCAGAAACTGTAAAACTTCTAAAAAATATATATAAGAAAAAGCATCTTGACATTGGTCTTGGCAATAATTTCAAGGATATGACATCATAAGCATAGGCAACAAAAACAAAAATAAACAAGTGGACTATATCAAACTAAAAAAGCTACTGTATAGCAAAGGAAACAATCAATAAAGTGAAAAGTCACCTTACATAATGGGAGAAAATATTTGCAAGCCATTTGATAATGTATTGATTCCCAAAATGTAGAAGTAACTCATACATCTTAATAGCATAAAACCTAATAACCTAATTTAAAATTGGGCAAAGGGCCTGGATAAACATTATTCCAAAGAAGACATACAAATGGCCAACAGGTATATGAAAAATTCTCAATGTCACTATTCATCAGGGAAATGGAAAACAAGGTCATAATGAGATATTGCCTAACACCTATATTTATAGGCAACCAGTGTTGGTAAGGATGTGTAAACTTGGAAACCTTTCACACTGTCTTTGATGGGGATACAAAATGGTGTATCCCCTATGGAAAATAGTATGTAGGTCCTCAAAAGATTAAAAACAGAACTACCATATGATCCAGTAATCTCATTTAGGGATATTTATCCAAAGGAATTGAAATAAAGATCTCAAAGAGATATTAGCACTCCTATGTTCATTGAAGCACGATTTACAGCAGCCAAGATGCAAATTAAAAAAACAACAACAACACACCCACAAAACCCCTTTCCACTGACAGATAAATGGATAAAGAAAATGTGCTATATGCATACAATTGAATACTTACTCAGCTTTAAAAATAGGAACATTTCTCAATATGCAGCATCATGATTGAAACTTGAGGACATTTTATTAATAAATAAACCAGTCACAGAAAGAAAAATACTGCATGAGCCCATTCATGTAATTTATCTAGAAGGGTCAAATTCATAGAACAAAAATGTGGAATAGTGGTTTTCAGGAACAGAAGAAGAAATAGATGAGGCATTACTAATCAATGGCATAAAGTTTCAGTTAAGCAAGATGAATAAACTCTAGAAATATGCTGTGCAACATTGGTCCTGTAGTAAACAAGAATGTATTTTATAAAAAAATAAATTAAATAATGCATTAAAGTAAAATTATATAGCAAGAGAATTATGTAGTGTGTGACATTTTAAGCCTTGCTCTTTGTCATAGCACAGTGCCTTTGTGAATCATCTAAGTTGTTGAGTATAATGATAGTTTAAGTTTATTGCTGAGTAGTGTTCTATGGTATAGATATATCATAGTTTCTTTTTTCTCAATTCAATTAAGAGCCATTAAAATTTCTATTACAATTATTGGTACTATGAACCATCATGCACATATTTTTGTGTGGATGTAAGTTCTTATTTCCCTGGGATGAATGTCCAGAAGTGAAATTGCTGGATCCTATGATAAGTGTATGTTTTCTTTTTCTAAGAAATTGTCAAAATACATTTCAGAGTCACTGTACCATTTCACATTCCCATTAACAATGTATAAGAGGTCCAATTTCTCCACATCCTTGCCAGTCTTTAGTATTACTACTATGTTTTATTTTAGCTCTATCTGGTTTTGATATCAAGGTAATACTGGCTTCATAAAAAGTATTATAAATGTATTTTCTGAAAATATTGTAGAAGTGTAAAACATGTTCATTATTTAAATATTTGGTAGAATTCATCAGTGAAACAATCTGGTTATAAAAAATTGAATTCACTTTAAAAAAACTCCACAAAAATAACCTTTAGTCCCTATGTCTATTCATATCATCTATTTCGTGTTGGTGAGGTGTGTAGTATTTACTAGTACTTTGAAAAGATTCCATCTTTTCAACTATGTTGTCAAATCTATGTGTGTAGACTTATTCATTGTATTCTCTTATTATCATTTTTGATATCTACAGAGTTCATAGAGGTGTCTTCTATTTTATTTCTGATACTTGTTATTGATGTCTTCCTCATCACTATAGGGTGGGGTCTAAAGTCCCTTTTCCCCACTAGAACTATGTGGATACAATCCTGTCTGGAAGGATTGCCATGCTACTCTTCTCAAATGACCTCCACTGACAGATTGGGAGTGTCTTTGTTACTTCTCAACCGTGATGCATGTCCTGATTTCTACTGGGTTTCCTCTGACACCACTCCAGCAGGGAGGAGGAAGGGTGCCTATTTATCACCATTTGGGACTTAAAATCCAGTTTTCTTACATGGTCTCCAATGGCATCATAAAATGAGGAAGGAGCCTTATTATAAACTAGAGGCCTGGTGCATGAAAATTTATGCACTGGAGGTGGGGTGTCCCTCAGCCCGGCCTGCCCCCTCTCACAGTCTGGGATCCCTCAGGGGCAGGAGGCAACCTGGTGATCAGGGGAAGGCGCTGCCCCATCACACCTCTGCTGCTGCCACTGCCAGCAGTGCAAGCCTCGGTCGGCCCTGGTTACCTGAGCCTTGAGCGGCCCTGTGCGGCTGGGCAGCTGGCATCTGAGGCTTGCTTGCACCTCGGGCTGGCCCTGGGTAGCTGGGGGCTAAAGGGATTGGGTGACTCCAGAGGCAGGTGCATGGAGCGGCCTGGCCCACCCCCAGGCCTTGCTGCCCTGGCAGGGCTGAGGGGACTGGGCACCGCCATCTTGTGGTTGTGCGTGCCACCATTTTGAGGGCGTGATAGTCAATTAGCATATTTCCTCCTTATTGGCTGTGGGCACAGCCATCTTTGAGGGCATGGCAGTCAATTAGCATATTCCCTTCTGATTGGCTGTGGGTGCCACCATCTTTGAGAGCGGGGCAGTCAATTAGCATATTCCCTCCTATGGCTGTGGGTGCTGCCATCTTTGAGGGCGGGACAGTCAATTAGCATATTCCCTCCTTATTGGATGTGGGTGCCGCCATCTTTGTGATGGCGTGAGGGTTAATTAGCATGTTCTCTCTTTATTAGATAGGATAATTAAGTGGTGATAAATGCACTCATCCTCTATTCAATATTCTCTGATAGACCTTGGAAGAAGGGTTTCGATACCTGGTTATAGCTTGGTAAGTTAGATGTCACCCTTTTGTGGGGGAAGGGTCACTGTTTCCTCTGTGGTGTTTGACTGATGTAGAATGTTTTTAGCTAAAAGTCTTGTTAGGCTGCTTTTCCCAAAAAACTTCAATTAGCTGGAGGGAGGAGAATTTTCTTGGAGCTTGTTTATGAGTTACTATTGGCATTGCAATATTTCTAGCTTTTCCAGTACCCAACATGGCATACATAAGGCAAAAAGAAAATGCATCACTATGTTTTGCCTTTGGTCCGAAGGTCCTTAGCCAATCTTCCTTCTTCTCTCCCTTTTAGATACTTCTTGTTTGTTATATATATAAAGTCTAGGTTTTTCAGATAAATAGAGACATAAAAATAGGGAAATCTATATCTATTAGAGGCCTGGTGCACGAAATTGTGCATGGGTGGGGTCCCTCAGCCTGGCTGGCTCTCGGGGCCATCTCGCCCAGTCCCAATAAGGGCTGATGGGGGCTGGCTGGCCCGGGGAAGGGACCGTGGGAGGTTGGCTGTGGGAGCACACTGACCACCAGGGGGCAGCTCCTGTGTTGAATGTCTGCCCCCTGATGGTCAGTGCATGTCCTAGGACTGGCCAATTGTCCAGGCTTAATGGTTGCTTAGGCTTTTATATATATAGATTCCATATTTCCAGAAGTGGAATTCATCTTTATTGTTTAATTATTTTTTCTGAATTTTATTTTTGGTAATTTATATAGCTATGTCTTCAAGTTCACTAATGTTTTCTTCTGCAATGACAAATCTGCTATGTTCCCAACCAATACATTTTTCAACTCACACATTGTGGCTTTCATCACTCAAAGCTTGATTTGGGTCTTTGTAAAATATCTTTCAGGTCTTTATTAAGCATTGAACATGACATATAGTTATAATAATAGTTTATTGTCTTTGTTATTTTCAATATATGTATCAGTTTAGTTAAGCTTTAATTGATCAGGTTTTTTGTTGTTTTTTTTTTCTATTCATTATGGGTTATATATTCCTGTTCCTTTGAATGACTGGTAAATTTCATTAGATGCTAGACACTGTGGATTTTACTTTATTGGGTGATAAGTATTTTTGAGTTTCTATAAATATTCTTGAACATTTTCTTGAATGTAGTTATTTGGAAATAATCTGATCATTTTGGGCCTTGTTCTTAATAATAGAACCAAAGCCATATCTAATCTAAATATTCCCCATTACTGAAGAAAGACCCTTTATAGTACTCTACCCAATGATCGGTGCTAGGAGCAGGCACGATTTCCTGTATTTATTGAACTGTGCAATTTTGGAAACTTTTGTGGTGATAGTTGGACATTCATTTTCTATAATAACTTGGATATTATTCTGTAGTGAAAAATATTGATTTCCAAAATCAATATAAGGGTACATTTTCTTTCTTTGAAGTGAATTTATAGTAGTAGAGCAGACTAGATATACAGGGATATATGCACAGTGGGATGTCTAAATTTGTGATTTTTAGAAGCTACAATTTTAGTAGTTTAAAGATAAATTGTGTTTAAAATGTATTATATCTATATTTTAAGTGCTTGTATATTCTGGTGTGAATACTAGGGGGACCTTTATTCTAAACATAAAATACATATGGTTTCATGAACCTAAGCAATGTGCTTTTAAAGAGTATTTTAAAGGGCATTTTATTTTAAAAGTCATTAGTAAAGTTCTCAGGTGGTAAAAATCCCACCAATTTATTTTGGAGATTACTGCATTGTGTGGAGACAGTTTCTGATATCCAGTCTAATTTTATCTTAATTTCTTTTCCAGAACATTATGCTACCTCTACTATCATAAATCATTCTGTTCCCTGCTGAGTTCTTAATGTTTCCAATATAGGTAGAAAATTATATCTCTTCTTAGTTTTAGCAAAACTAGTATGTAGATCTTTTTTCACTTAACTGGCAAGCTTAGTACATTAATCTGTATCATGTGGCATTCTACATTGTGATTCACATGCAATTTGCTTCAGTTTTTATGTCTCTATTTTATAAAAAGTAAATACTAAAGTAATGAATATCACGTGATTCATTTATAATTCAAAAATATTGTGTTTATTAAGTATCCCACATATATGAAGATGCCGATCTTTTATGTGAAATTGATCTACTGATTAGATTACCAACTGGCACAAATATATTAATCTCTGATTTATGACTAGTAGTCCTAAATTGTTTACCACAATTATATTACACTGTTATTTTATTTACTATATTTTTATTGATTTCAGAGAGGGAGAGAGAGAGAGAGAGAAACATCAATGACGAGAGAGAATCATTGATCAGCTGCCTCCTGCACGCCCCGCACTGGGAATCAAGCCTGCAACCCAGGCATGCGCCCTTGACCAGAATTGAACCTGGGACCCTTCAGTCCACAGGCCAATGCTCTATCCACTGAGCCAAACTGGCTAGGGCTACACTGTTAGTTCAATGTCAGAAAGCACATTTTAAAAATATTTGATAAATAGTTATATTAGTTTCTAATGTTGCTTTAACAAACTACCACAATTTTGTGGTTTAAAGGAACACAACTGTGCTATTTTATAGTTTTGAAGGTTATAAATCCAACACTTACTAGGGTAAAATCTTAGTAGGCTAAAATCATGTGTCTGTAGGTATGCCTTCCTTTCTGGAAACTCTGGGAATAAACCAGTTTTCTTTTCCACCTTTCCCACCTTTCCGAGACTGTTTATGTTCCTTGACTCCTAGAGTCCTTCCTCCATCTTCAAAACCAGGAACCATGACTGTCTCTGACTAGTTTCTGTCATCACATCTCTTTCTGTGACCCTCTTCTGCTTCAGTCCTCCACTTCTCAGGACCCTTTTGATTATATTGGGCCCATATGAATATCCTTGGGTAATTTGTCTATTTTTTATGTCAGCTGATTAGCAACCTTAATACCACCTGTAGCCCTAATTCCCCATTGCCATGTAACCTATATACAGGTCCAGAGGATTAAAACATGGCCATATTAGGGAGCCATTGTTTTGCCTATGGCAATAACTAAATAGAAAACCCTCATGTGTGGAGTATTGGTGAGTCAGGGAGCAGCCTATATGTAGCAACTCATGAGAGATTAAATTTATGGATATTTATTTTTTCTTCTCCCCCAAGGGATATTTAGTTTCATTGTTTTTGTTGGTGTATTTGTTTTATTTTTAGTCCTATTATGAATGTACTCTCTAGTTTATTGGTTTATGATAAAACTACATCAGATCAATCCTAGGTACTAATAAAATCTCAATCAAGTTAAAATAGAATTTTGAGGGGTGGAGTTTATATTCTCAATTGAAGAACTATATAGTAAATTACGTGGTGATTATCCTCTACTTATTCAGCCTAACAATTGTATCAAAGGGCAAATAATAGCATAAGTGTACAAATTAAATATGGTATTGTTCCCAAATATATAAAATATAGTTGAAATTCTGCTAAAGGCTATGTATCCCTCTATACCTGACATATGAAAATGGAGAATTTCTTCTGGATTTCATGGAATGCAATAAGATGTTTTGATATTTTGGGAAGATCAGGTGAAAAAAAAATCACAGTTGAAGCATAAAATCCTGGATTGAAGAGAATCATGTTAGTTTTGTTTTTTAATTATTAAATGTAAGCTATCTATATACATAAAAGCCCAGCAACCAGAATGGCAGAATGACCAGAATGACCGGTGGCTATGATGCACACTGTGGCAGCCAACCAGCCTGATCAGGCCCCAATTGGCCCCCAACACCCTGATCGGGGGCGGGGCCGGCCAGCAAACCGCCTGCGGCCCTTCTCCCGTACCAGCCCAGCTGATAGGCCCCCATCAAGGCAGGCCAGCCGGACCCCACCTGTGCACGAATTTGTGCACCGGGCCTCTAGTAGCTATATATTTTCCTCTGGAGTCTTTGCTTCCTCCTTTAGAAAAAATTCTATCTAGTATGTCCATTTCCTCCCTTACTTGACAAACAATAAGAAATTATGCCTGCATATGTGAGTCTATTGTAAAGAAATCTCTGGAAGCTTTTAGAAATGAAACACACAAGGTAGGTTATATATGGTTCAAAACAAAAAGGACAAACTACAGATCTTCAGCCAAAAAGTTGGCAATCCCAATGCTCCACTGTGTGGAACCCAATGAGAGAAAATTTTGTCTGTGGTTGACTACTGAAGGGTTGGCAGAAAAGTCAGGATCACATTATGTGACATAATGGGGAAAATATGTTGACTATGAGGACAGAGATTCTTTCTTCTCTTCCATTTAAAAAATTCTTACAGTGTTGAGGGTTTTATCCTGTATACATAGAGGAAACTAGGACTGGAAATGTATTTCCAAAATATCCACATTTTAACAATCTCAAAAATATGAATACTTGTCTACTTCTTACAATTTTTTGTTCAGTTATTTAGGTTAGCTTTATAGCTCCAGGCTATGTTTATGAAAAGTACTTCTTTTTCTTTTTAAAGTTTTGTATGTTTATGTGATTGCTTATACCTTTCCTCTGATTTTCTTGGATTTAAAATTGTTATGAGTCTCCCGGGAGTAAGTTAGATTTTAATATGTTTACTCTTCATACAACCTTATTTGAGTGTAGCTAGCAGAGAAGTTATTTCTACAATGTAAGGAAGAGTGACTCCCATGGGGTTTATGACATCTGTACTCACCAACAGAAAAGTGCTTGTTCTTGAAAGTTTCTACAGAATAAATGAATATATGTTAGTGTTTTGCACATATCTTTTCTTGGTGTTTAGAAACCTAGAAGAATGGGGAAAAAATTTGGAAAAGAAATGCAGTGGACCCAGAGACACAGAGACATTATCCTATATAATAAAAGCCTAATATGCTAAGTGTCTGGTCGACCAGTCAGCTGTTCAACCAGTCAAAGCGTAATATGCTAATGATATGCTAAGGCAGCTCAACTGTTTGCTATCACGTGCACTGACCACCAGGGGGCAGTCGACCAGTCGCTATGATGTGCACTGACCACTAGGGGGCAGACGCTCCGACTGGTAGGTTACCTTACTCCTGGGGTCCAGCCGATCGATCGGGACTGAGCAGACAGGCAGACACCCTGGAGCACTCCCACAGTCCCTCCCCAGCTAGCCAATCTCTCGCGTCTTTCCCAGGCCCTGATCGTGCACCAGTGGGCTCCTTTGGTGGGCCTGTGCCCTCTTGCAATCTGGACCTCTCAGGGGATGTCGGAGAGTGGGTTTAGGCCTGATCACTCAGGCCAGGCCGAGGGACCCCACTGGTGCACGAATTCATGCACCAGGCTTCTAGTATATGTATATTTCTTCCCCCACCTCTCTCTCTCTCTCTCTCTCTCTCTCTCTCTCTATATATATATATATATATATATATATATATATATATATGACTAATCATTTCCCAGCCAATATTTTTTGTTCTTTGTGGATAACCATATTCTCTCCAAATTAAATATTTAAAAATTGAACATCAATGTGCAATGTTTATTATATGTAACTCCTTGCTTAACATTACATCTATCTCGTGGTATCATAGCTTACCTGTTGTGAATTGCCTTAGTTCTTTCCTTTTTTAAAAAAATTCTCACTTGAAGATATGTTTTATTGATTTTTGAGAGAGAGAGAGAGAGAGAGAGAGAGAGATGAGAGAGAAATATCGATTGGTTGCATTGCATGCTCGCTTGCCCTGACTAGGAATCGAACCCACAACCTTTTGTCCTATGGAACATGATCCAACCAACTGAGCCACCTGGTCAGAGCTTTCTTTTCCTTTTATACCCAGACTTAGTTCTTAAAAAGGACCCAAGATTACCCCATTCTCCTGACCTCTTTCCTTGTTCCAGTGAGAAGAGCTCAGAGAGTGGTATGAGGAATGACAGGTCTCCCTTTCCCTGCAACTGCTGTTAATGTCACATCTCTAACATTAGTAGTATTGTGCAAAGAAAATGCAGATTCAGATAGAATGCCTGCAGCTCTGGGTCAGGTAAGGTTATTATATTAATATCAATACAGATGGGAGATGTAGATAGAAAGCTTGGAGCTGAATGTCAAAGAAAATCTAACTGAGCATAATTCTAATCACCACTTTTACTCACTGCAAGAACATGGTTTCTTCAGGACTACAGGTGCAGTCAGTGATGGAATTCTGAATGTCACATGTACCTCAATAATGCTGGCTTTGTGTAATCTCTTTAATGGACAGATGAATGGATGGATAGATGGATGGATGAATAGAAGTTAGATAGATACATACTAGTAGATGGATGTTAGTTATGGCTAGATAAACTGAAAGTCATGGCTCTTATGATTCGAGTGTATTTTTATACATTCTTTAGCTTTTAAAAAGTTAATTGGGTCACAAATTTTTCTTTAACCTATTCCACATATAATAATAATTTTAAACTGTCAGTGATCAAAATAACTTTAATCTGATTGTTATTTTAGTCAAATACTATGGCACTTTGAAGAAATTCACATTTACCTGTGGCTCATTTATTCAACAGTGTGCAGTTTTAGGATTTATTGGAATTTGCACATGAGAAATGCATACACTTCTGTTGTTAGTAGGCATGTTGTAGTGGGGTCCTCTCCTCTGCCTAATGCATGAGCATATCTGTCCCTTACCTCTGGCCGGGCACACCACTGGGTGGTACTATGTGAGAGAGGGAGCAGGTCTGCTTTCTTATGCATCCTTATTTCAGCTGATGGGCCTATGTCTGGAGAAGATTCAATCTCTTCTCCATCACATAGGAACTGTCACCTTAGAGCATGTCACTGTGGAGGGTGGAGGAAGCCTGCAAAATCTCAGGGATACAATACTTACAATTTTCTAGACAAAAATGACTTAAATTAATCTCAAGTATTCTCTTGCTCTTTTGTAGTGTGATTTAATCTTTAGAACACAATCATGTCTAAAATGATGCTATTTTAGCCTGTGGGGTTAGGTAAGAATAAATTCTGAATAAAATAAATATAAGAAACATTCTCTTAAGTAACCATGACATCAGGCTATATATATGCAATTTTCTGAAGGTTTTGGTTCTGAGTTTAAAGCTCTATATAGCCAGCCAGTGTGTGAAAAATTGACATTAATATGAAAGTAATAAATATCTTCTAAGTGTATTTTCCATTAGAACTATATCATTATCTACATTTTAAAGTATGCTTTTGTTGGTTTCTGAAATTTATGAGAATATAAAATGTATAATTTTGAGAATTATATATGTAGATCATCATGTTTACTTGCATGGGAGACATAAAACAAGATCATCTTGTTCAATAGGATAAATCACTTTTGTATCTTCAGTAAACTCTTTGTCAAGAAAATGTTCATTGTTTGTGGCCCTGCCTGCCAAGAACATTACAGCAATGTCTAAGAATTTGAAATATCACATTTTTTAAATTTAAGTAGGAGCCGATGTCATCTCCTTTCTTGACTGTTTATATGTATATGAAGTGTTCTCAATTTTATATTATCTTGGTGTACATATCACATATATAATCTTCCAATACATTTTAACAATGTTTTAAAATGCTTTTAGCCCTAATATTTTTTATTTCATATCATTTATTTCTCAATCGCCCTTTTAAATATTTCTGGGATGGTCATCCTTAAGGGAACCAGTTCCATTAATAAGTAACAATTGTGCTCTAATAGCCTGGGAATTTCAAGACATAAGAATATATTAACCAGCAATTTTCATGAATGTGTGGAGAAATTTTGACTAAGAAAAGATAGCACCACAAAAAAGACAGCAATTATCAAGCTCAAGGTGAGTCACTTAACAAATAAGTGTAATGAAATATTTTTCTTTTATTTCAACCTTGGCGAATAAAAGGTATGCATATTTAAATGGCAATAGTACTTCTCAGTGCCCAGATCTCTCTATAAAATTTTTTGTTTGACTAATGTGTGTCATCTGAAGCCAAACAAAATTTCATCATTGACTATCAATATTCACTAGCAGAATATGTATAAACACCAGCCATATATTTTACCAGTAGTAGATGAGTAATTTTATGTTTATAGATGAAGGCTATCATATTTATATATCATTTTATAAATCATAGTAGCTTCTATGCAGTGCTAGAATTCCAGGCAAAAGGCTTATCCAAATGTGATTATTCCAGAGGATTTGCTACATTGTGCTGTAAAAATTTTATTATCTGACATAATACTGAGGGACATGCAGTTGTGTTACCTTATGCAATTCAAAATTGCAGACAAATGCAAGGTTTATGTAATTATTTAATTGCTGGGAGTTTTCAAAATATTTATCATCAGAAATAGTTGCCTAATACTTTCTTGTTTAGTTTTTATTTCTCTGACGAAACATCTTTCAACAGCATTTTTCTATTATGAACATTGAGATTTATAAATGTGAACACATCCTAACATTATTGCTGTTTTTCACCAAAATATATTTTAATGGTAAATCAATGCTGCAAAATGTCAATAGTATCATCATACACTTTTTGATAACATTTAAAGTGAAAGAAAGGAAACCCTACTTATTTTATCCAAGGAAAATGCATTAATTCATGGTGTGTATATTTATAGGACATTCAGAATGCCAGGCATTGGTGCTAAGTGCTGTGGGGATGATTTTTCCATCCAAAACCTTGAAATCAAATAGAGGTCTTCAGATACACATGCACATAATTATAAAGCAGAATAATATGTTAACAATGATACATTAGTTGTACTGAAGAACATTCTGAAGCAGCTCAAAGAAAACAATCTGTGAAGGCTGCAGACAGGGAGAGGCACTTTGGCTGGATTTTGAAAGATGAGTGGCATTCAGAGTATTGTGTAGGGAGTGAAATTTAAAACAAATTGAAAAAAGCAAGTGTGAGGAAATCATGGAGGAAAAGAAAAAAAAAATAAAACAAACACAAGCCCTGTTTGAGGTTGACATAAAACTTGTTTGGAGTGGTGAACCGTGAGAAGAAAAGGCTAAAAATTAGACCTGGCATTTTTTGTCCTTGAATGACAAATACAAGAGCTCTATTCATGAAAGTCATAGTGACACAAAAGTTTTTCAGGGGGGGAATAAAATAATCAAAATGAAGTTTTAGGACAACCAAAATGGTAGCATCGTGCACTGTTAAATAGAAGGGATGGAGGATTTAAAAAGAGAGGCCAGTTGGGACGATACAGCAATAGCTCAGATACTAAGCAAGAACAGACAAACGTTAGATTCTATTAGGTAAAAGCAGAAGGAAATTAATAAGAAAAGAATTGAAGCTAAATTGCCATTTTTGGGGGCCTGAAGATAAAGGGACTAGGAAGGGGCATAGGTGACTCATACATCTGTAATCTGGTTGCAGAATTAGATTAGAAAGCACTTTTTACTTCATTGAGTTAAAATCTTTAACTTTCTTTTAGATAACAAAAAGGGAAGAAACTGAATAGCATGCCAGGGGCACACAACTTAGGCTAAAGTAGATTTTAACAGTCTTTTTTTAAATTTTGATTTTAAGGTAAATTTTATTACCCTACAACATTTCTTAATGATGAGAGTAGGTTAAAAGCAATCCTACCTAATAATAGACAAATATGCAAATTGACCATACCTTCGCTATGCCCACGATTGGCCAGGAGGCGCGGGGGGGCGGGACTCGGGGTGGTCGGGGTAGCCGATTGGGCCAGCGGAACACTGAGCTCGCGTCTGAGCCATGGCTGTGCTGCGGCACAGAAGGGGACTCTGGGGCAGCGAGCTCACGTCCCACCACGGACCATCAAAAGCGGGGGAGCTGGGTGCCTGTCCACTCAGGCACCAGGCCTTTCAGAAGCCTTCGCCGCGCCGGAGGCTTCTGAAAGGACTGGTGCACCAGCGGACAGCCACCCAGCTCCCCCGTGATCGAAAGCGAAAGCGTGTAGGGGACCCTACATGTGCATGATTCAATCATGCACTGGGCCTCTAGTAAATAAATAAATAAATAGCAACAATGAAGGTGACAGATGGAAATATTAAAGCAGAACTTAGGAGACATCAGGGATGAAAATAAAGATTTTGTGATGACACATAGTAGGTAAAACTAGACATTAAATTAATGGTAACTCGAAAAGAATGAGCATAGCTATATATTAATAAAGACAAGTATCACATGATCTCATTCATCTGTGGAACTGAATGAAAAAATAAACTGATAAACAAAATAGATCCAGAGACATGGAAGCATGGGACAGACTGACAAATCTCAGAGGGAAGACAGGGGTGGGTGGCAGGTGGGGAGAGATTAACCAGGGAACTTCTATGCATATATTCATAGTCCATGGACACAGACAATAGTATGGTGAAAGCCTAGTAGTGGTGAGTGTGAGGTAGAGTGTGTCAATGGAGGTGAAAAAAGGGATATCTGTAATACTTTCAACAATAAAGATAAATTTTAAAAAGAGATTTGGAAAAAATTCTATTTTTTAGGCAAATTCCAAAGATCTATATTATTTTGTATTTCACTTTTATTATCATAATGTGATATTTTAAAATAAAATATCTAAACAAAAAATAAAAACTAGCACTGATTGAACAACTGTTCTGTGTCAGTTACTATCTGTTTAAAAATATATTTTTATTGATTTCAGAGAGGAAGGGAGAGGGAGAAAGAGATAGAAACATCAATGATGAAACAGAATCATTGATTGGTTGCCTCCTGCATGCCACACACTGAGGATCCAGCCAGCAACCAGGGCATATGGCCTGACCAGAAATCAAACCTTGATCTCCTGGTTCTTAGGTCGATGTTCAACCACTGAGCCACTCAGGCCAGCCAGTTACTATATTTTATCTGTATTGTCCTCTATGTGCATTATCTCTCAACTTCAGAGAACAGTGGATGTTTTATCAGCATACCAATTTAAGGACAAGCAAATGTTTATTTGGATTAGTAAATAACAGATGCAAAGAGCTTGGGCTATGGAATTACCTGGAGCTGCAATTCTACCTTGATCTGAGCCTCCATATCTCATATTGTCTGAGTCCTTACATATTGGCTCTATATTCTTGGATATTGTTCTGCCTTATCTTTTAAATCTTTTTATTTAATTTTAAGAGGATTTCTGTTCTGTGTTTCTTTTTAACTAGTGTCCCACTCTTATTTTACAACTTTTGTGCCCTTAATTATCTATTTTATCTCTGTGGGAAATTTCTGTTTAAGTTCACCTTTCTCTTTTATGCTTACCCTGATTATACAACCTAAATCTCTCTCTCTCTCTCTCTCTCTCTCTCTCTCTCTCTCTCTCTCTCTCTCTCTTCCTCTCCCTCTCTGTCTCTCTCTCTCTCTCTCTCTCTCTCTCTCTCTCTCTCTCTCTCACTCACACACACACATACAATCTTTATCTGCTTAATTTTTCTTCATAGTATTTCTAATTAGCTGGTATTAGCTTGTAGTTTTTTATTTTTCTTTTGTTTTGGTCATTCCTACTAGAACATGAGCTTCATAAAGAAAGAAACTTTGAAACTTGTGTTGTTAAACAGTGTATTTAGCAACCAGATCAGGGACTGGCACAGAGTACGTAAGCTGTAAATATTTGTTGAATGAATAACAGTCTCCTGAAAGCTCTATTTTTCTCTCGTCAGTTTGAGAAGTATTTTAGAGAAGATCCCTTAGGGTTTTTTCCAGGGTTGAAATGCTTGGAGATTGATCTCAACGTCATGTCTGCGTAAGGCAGGACAATGGGGCCTGGCTGCCTGATGAAGCCCTGTGTTCCACGATCTTCTCTGCTACCATTCCCACTTGCTGCTTCTGAGTCTGGGTCATTCCAGGATTATTTCCAGAAAGATATCCTGCCTCCACTAGAGTGCATATCCTCAATTTCTATTTCCTCTGTTCTCTGTCATCTGTCATCACCCTTTCATCTACACTGCATCTTCAAAATATCTATTGGATTCTCTCATTGTCATTGCCTGTGACCTTCCCTGTGAGAGGTTTCTCCTTTATCATATTTTGATAATGTGCTGTGGGGAGAAGGAATAAACACAGGTGCTCAATCTGACATCTTGCACTGACATTTCCTTAAACACTTTCTAAATATATTGCATGCTTTTCATATTATATAGTATAGAGTGGCTAACATGAAAACCAAGGAAGTAACTTTGGAGAATAACTCCAAGAGAGGTGGTATATAAAACAGGTAAAGAAGGAATGGATAGAAAAGTATGAGAAGGGGCTAAAGATGACAGAATCACAAATCAATGGAACAAGAGTGTTCATAAGGCAGGGATGGTGAGGTCATAATTCATACCAAGATTTAAGAGCAAGATGACTGATAACATGCACTATAACTATTTGATCAGAACAGTGATTTCTGAAATTCAAACCAGAAGAGAATTTAGATTTAATAGGTATAGATCATTCAATAGAAAACTTTTGCAATGAAAGAAAAGGAGTAACTATATATAAGTTGTAAAAAATTTAAAAAAAAGGTATTTCTGAGATTTAATTTCTTGGAACTTTGCAAAATAGGAGAGGTAGAATATATATTTAGCAGCATTTTAAATTATAATAAGGCATATTATATATGAAATTAAAGATACTGATGCTTTGCTTAACAATTATCTTAAACTAGAGGACCGATGCAGGGAATCTGTGCAAGAGTAGGCCTTCGCAGCCATGGCAGCTGCCTGGATTCGTCCCTCATAGCCGCAGTGGCTGCTTCCATCCTGCGGCTGCAGCCCTGGCTTCACATCCGAAAGAACGTCCGATCTAATTAGCATATTATGCTTTTATTATTATAGATTATTATAGACCAGAGGCCTGGTGCATGAATTCGAACATGGGTGGGGTCCCTCTGGGTGGCCTGCAGGGATATGCCAAAACCCACAGTCCACCGTTGCCTGCAGCTCCTACCTGCCGCTCCTGCTCATCCCGGCCCCACTGTGCCTGCTGTGGGCTCGCGCCCAATCAGTCCCAATCGGTAGAGGCGCGTGCTGCCACAGCAGCCCTCGCCAGCCATGAGCCCTGCGTCTGGCGCCCTCCCAAGGGGAGTGGCCTGCAGGATCAGGCTGAAACCAGCTCTCCGACATCCCCTGAGGGGTCCCATATTGCTAGAGGGTGCAGACCAGGCTGAGGGACCCCACCGGTGCACAATCAGGCCAGGGAGGGACTGTGGGAGGGCTCCAGGGCATGTCTGGCCCATCTCACTCAGTCATGATCAGCTGGACCCCAACAGCAAGCTAACCTACTGGTCAGAGCATCTGCCCCCAGTGGTCAGTTCACATTATAGCAAGCGACTGAGCGACCTTAGAAAATCATTAGCATATTATGCTTTGATTGGTTGTTCAGTTGTTCTTCCGTTCAGTCTATTTGCATATTACCCTTTTATTATATAGGATAGCAATATATTGCTTAGGGTTTTCTTGATACTATAAATGTTTTAGCAGACTGTTTCCAAATTACTCTGAAGTTAAAAAAAAAGTGCGAAGTAATATTTGCCTCAGTGTTTCTTTAAACAGTTAACATTTGCTTTTTCTTTCTGTTGTAACACAAGGCCTAAATGAGAGCACCAAATTATAAAAGTTTACCCAGTTTCTTATTAGGATAGTCAACTTATCTGTAATTATTCAAATCCAACTATCTTTTTCAAACCTTCCACAAAGCAGAAAATTAAGATCATATAAACACTATAATATAAGATAGACCTTACCAGAAAAACATTAAATCATGTTTAGGTACACTTAATTTTCTTTTTATCACCTCTTTTACACAAAATTAGCAGATGGAATTTTTTATTACTGTAAAATTCAGTTCAAAGCTTAATCTAATAATTCGATGTAAAATAGAAGTCTCATTGAATTTAATGGCTAATATACAATTTTCTTTTCCAGAATAAGTTTTGTTAATTTATTGCCTCTTTTAAATTACATTCCTTACAAAGTGATGATAGTCCCTAAAATAAGCACAATAAATGAATTAATTTTTTTTTTTACTATTAGAGGTTATTTTCAAAGATCCTATATAACAAAAGGCTAATTTGCAAATAGATCGAAAGGCGGAACAACTGGGACAACCAAATAACTGAACAACCGGTCACTATGATGTGCGCTGACCACCAGGGTGTGTGTGCAGGACATGGCGGGCGTTGGCTGTGGCAGGATGGTGGAGCAGGTGAGTACGGGTGCCAGACCAAGGCAGGGTACAGGTTGCTGTCATCGGGGCAAGCCTCTGGTGGTTACTGAAAATTCTTTGCTCTTGCGCACCGTGGTCCCGCCTAGCGCTCACACCCACTGCCAGTGCCGGAGCCACCACTTGCATCCATTGTCAGCGCTGGCCCTGCTGACACCTGCAGCTGGTGTCAGAGCCGCCGCTTGCACCCACTGCCGGTGCCTGGTGCTGGTCCCGATCACTTAGTCCCACCAGCAGGTGCGAGCGGTGGCTGCTGGCCCTGATCACCCCTGAGGGCTTCTCCACCTCCCCGTGCTCATGAGGGGTGATCAGGGCAGCAGCTGCCACTTGCACCCACCGATGGCGCTGGCCCTGCTCGTACCCGCTGCTGGTGCTGGCCCCAATCGCTCTGCAACATCAGTAGGAGTGAGCGGGGCTGGCACTGTCAGCACATGAGAGCAGCAGTGGTGGGAGTGGGGCTACTGGCAAACAGGGGGCCAGGGGCCAAGGGGCCACAATGGGAAGGGCCAGATGGGGTCGCAGAGGATGGGCAGAGACATGCCCCTGTGCCTACCACAGCCTTGTGGCCCACAATTCCTTTCAAGGTGCATGAATTTGTGCACTGGGCCCCTAGTAGTTAAATAATGAATTCTCTTTTTTAAATTATTTTACTTGAGATGAGTAATTCATTCTGTTAGCCTATTTAAATTTTGAGGTCAGTTTTGATGTCTAAATTAAAAGTTGATGAAAAAATAAAATGATTTCAATCCATTATTTAAAATATCATTTAGTTTTTTGGTAGATAAAACCAAAAAGCTAAAGCTACAGACTAAACCATATAAACATTAAATCTATAATGTTTTAATGAAGTCATATAGTACTGAGACTTTTTGGTCTCATTTGGGTGAAACAGAAGGGTTATAGAAAAATGGAAGCTAGCAATTTCATAGTGGACACAGAAATCGGTTCTTGGATTTTTAAATATTTTTTAATTATAAATAATTGGATGAATACATCTTCATTTTTTAAAAATTCAAGTACTAAAGAAGCATATTGAGAAAAATGTAAAAGCCCTATTTTACCACTTTCTTGTATATGCAAAACACAAACAAATATACATATACACATGTAACCTACCCTTCTTCTCCCATGAGCACACATCTTAGAGCCAATAACATTTGTTACTTTAGTATGTACCATTTCTGTGCTTTTACATGCTTTTATATGATGGAAAGGGTAGAATCACAGATGACTCAGATTGTTTTGATAAGAGCAGGATGGAATTGTGTGATAGGTATTCAATAGCTCTATTTGAACATATGCTTGAAAACTATTTAGAAATTAATATTGAAATTGCAATGAAGTATTTGGCTATATACTTCTGGCTTTCAAGGTAAAAATGAGGGCCAGTGACATAAATATGTATGTCATTAGCATTTGGATAACATATAAGGACATGTTCTCAGATGAGATTACTCAGAAACTGAATGCAGAAATACACAAGGACCCATTGAATTCCAATATTAACAGATCAAGCAGTGTAATAGAACCCACCAAAGAGGATTAAGAGGAACTGGTCACCGGTAAAATGGGGCAATCAGAAGTTGCTGGGAAACCCTGGCTGGTAGATCAGTTGCTTAGAACATTGTCTCCATATGTCAAAATTGCAGGTTCAATTCCCAGTCAGGGCACATACAAGAATCAACCAATGAATAAATAAAGAAGAGGAATAACAAATAAAGCTCCCTCTCTCCCCCTTCCTCTCTCTCTCTAAAAATAAATAAATAAATAAGTTGGTGGGATAACTGAAACCAAAAACAAACAAAGAAAAAAAAAAACAACAACAACAAACATGTTTCAAGAAAGTGTTCAACTATTTGTGGAAGCTCTTATCCTACCTAATAAAAGAGTAATATGCAAATTGACCGTAGCTTCAGTACACCCATAAGTCACATCCACCAGCCACACCCACCAGCCAATCAGGAGCAAATATTCAAATTAACCCCAACCAAGATGGCTGCAGCCACAGAGAGCAGGAGGGAGGCTTGGGTTTCCCTGGCAACAGAGGAAGACAAGCTTTCCGCCTGTCCTTGCCAGCCTAGGCCTCCACTCAAGGCTACAAAGTTTCAATTATAGAAGATAAATAAATCCAAACAGAAATGGTGGCAGCCACTGAGCTGGAAAGAGCTGGAGGCAAGGGTTGCCCCCGGCAATGGAGGAAGCTAAGCTTCTCAGCCCTGGCCAGCCCAGGCCTCCGCTGCTTAAGGCTACAAAGTTTCAATTGTAGAAGGTAAATATATCCCAGATACCAAGGCCTCCGCATGGGTCGCCACGGGGCGTGGCCAGCCTGCAAACCACCACAGGCTCCTCACTCAGGCCGCCCCACGCCCCAAGGGAACCCTCATCCTGATCCAGGACACCCTTCAGGGCAAACCAGATGGCCCCCACCCATGCACCAGGCCTCTATCCTATCTAATAAAAGAGTAATATGCAGATTGACCATCACTCCAACACACAATATGGATGCCCCCATGGGGTCAAAGATCCTGCCCCCATTTGGACACAAGATGGCCAACACAAGATGGCCAGCAGGGGAAGGCATTTGGGAGGGACCAGGCCTTCAAGGGAGGGCAGTTGAGAGGGACCAGGCCTGCAAGGGAGGGCAGTTGGAGGCGATCAACCTTTCAGGGGAGGGCAGTTAGGGGTGACCAGGCTGGCAGAGGAGGGAAGTTGGGGGCAAACAGGCTGGCAGGGGAGCAGTTAGGCATCAATCAGGCTGGCAGTGGAGTGGTTAGGGGGTGATCAGGCTGGCAGGCAGAAGCAGTTAGGGGCAATCAGGAAGGCAGGCAGGCAAGCAGTTGGGAGCCAGCAGTCCTGGATTGTGAGAGGGATGTCCGACTGCATGACTAAACGGGCAGTCGGACATCCCTCAAGGGGTCCCAGATTGGAGAGGGTGCAGGCTGGGCTGAGGGACACCCCCCGCTCCGTGCACGAATTTTGTGCACTGGGCCTCTAGTTGTATATAATAGAGACTGAGAAGTGGATATTTGATTTGGCAACATAACTGTCACTGGCAGTCTTGGACAAATTATTTTTCCTCTCTGTATCTTATTAGTATAGTATGAAAAGTAATAACATTCCATGCTATTGACACAATACATTGTCACCATCCAATGTACCTCATAAGATTATTATGGGTAAATTCACAGAAAGCACTTAGGATAGTCCCTGGCACTTAGTACTCACTGAATATAGGGAAGTGAAAGAGTAGAGAGAAGCCAGTGGTGCTGTGACCATAGATATCCTTGTCCATTGAAGAAAGCATGAGGAGAAAGGAATAAGGGTACTTTATCAGTCCCAGCTTTGTATTCTACATCAACTTGGACTTCATCAAGTCTGAGGAAATGACAGGTACATCTCTTTCTTCTGAAAAGCAGAAAATCAATAAAGTGTGGGGAGAGTCCTCCTACCTTCATGAAGGGCCTCCCTAATACCAACTATTTCTTGTTCAATAATATTTAATTTAAATAGATTTTGGCCTTAGGAAGCTCCAATGTGGGTCAAAAATATACTGTTAATTAAACTACCCAAAGCTGAAAATCTATTCTCTATTACATGTTTCATCACAAATTGTAGCCAGTCATGTTATCCAATAGAGTCTCTCAGTAATACTAAAATGAAATTAAATGACAACATTAACATACTTCAAATGCATATTTTCCAATAATAAAATGCCAACAATGTATTTTGCCTCAAATTCAAATATAATGTTCTCGAATGAGTTCCAGGAAGAAAATAAAATTGAAAATTAAATTCTCTTTTGAGTTAAAATGCAAAAACATTAAAGTCAGAAGCATTAAAGTCTGAAATCATAATACTCTTGTGCTTATGAATTAAAGTTCAATGATATTAAAGCCTCAAATTCTTTATCCAATTTTTTTATTTTTAATCCAAGTGGTTCAGGATGCCTGGGTCAAGTTATCCTTTACAAGAATGCACATGCTCCCTTCAGGGCTATTAGAGTTGTGTTGACACAATAGCAAGTAATCAGTGAGAGGCACATCCAGGACCACAAGAAATAAAAATAAGTGATATAGTCTGATGTAAGGAACTTTGAAAATCTGGAGTTTTGGAAGAAAGCAGCTGGGGGGAAAAATGGTTTGAAAGAAACAAAGGACACCTAGGTCCCAGTGCAGGACCTGAGATTCTCTACATGGGAACTGAAGGGTGAAATGTCATTACTCCAGGAGCCTTCAAAGGTAATGACAGTCTTACTGGGAGACAGATAGGTTTGTGTCATGGGAGAAACTTGAAATAAATAGCTTAAGGACTGACTAAATTTTACAGGGCACAGGGTAATCGTGTTGAAGAACAGAGAAGTATGGAAGATTGAATGATTGTCAAGGATATACATGCAAATACAATATGGAAAAAAGGGTTCAGGGACCAGTGATAATGATGACTGGGAAAGCAGGATTAAACGCAAAATGGGTTGAGCTGTAACATGTCTTAGAGGAAGATCAGTAATTCCTGAAACTAGAAGCACCATGGGCATTAGATGAGGTCTATATAGGTCTCATTTTGCAAGGGCAGTTCTAATTTATACTTATTGTCAATGTTTCCCATCCTTTTTTGCATCTGTCTAGTTGTTTTTTTAATTTAAAAAAGTTTATTAATAGTTTTATAGAGGGATATCACACTTGCCCTGATATTTTATATTTCCAGTTTTTGCTATGGTCTCTTCTATTTATATGTGCGACACATGAGCAAAGAACAAAGTACTTACTTTAACACATGATTAAATCTGAAAAACAACCGGCATTAACCTGTCTCTCTCCAATTCTTTCCAGATGCGATTTATCTAACTTGTCCCTTCAAGGACAACATTGTAAGGTGTTCACTAATAAAATGAAAGGCCTTTGAACACAAGTGGCTAAGAAGAGTCAATTTTGATCTCAGGTGATAATGGGAGAAGTATTAGACATTGCTGTCCCTGACAGCCACTTAGTATACCAACCAATAGTGCCATGACCCATGCCATGCTGGGAGATATAAGAAGCTTGCAAGCAGGGTCAGTTGTAAATCATTGGTTGAAGGTGAAGTAGAGGCTGAGTGATCCTTCTACATGTGAAGTAGAGGCTGAGGAAGACTTCCAGCAGAGGCATATTGATATCACTGCACAAATAATACTAAGAAAACAAAAATCTGATAAAGTAGCAATAACAGTACCTTAAAAGCTAGAAGTTAGTAGTCATTTCAAAGCTGTGCCCCCAAATAACAATAAAAAAATGTGGTTGTAGAAAGTGTTATATATTTTACTCCGTGAAGCATGACTTTTTATTTAGATCAAATAATGTCTTCCAAATTAATATTGTCCATTTTCAACTTCAAGTTTGTTATGCATGTGTGAAAAATGAGGCAATAACTGTGAATATACTGTCTCCCTCAGCAGAAGGACTTCTTGGTTAAATATGCCAGTTATTTATTGTGGCATCAAATACTCAAAAAGAAAAACCAGTTACTTTGAATCTGATGATGATTTGATTTTTTAACTCAAAAGATTATAGCAATGCTTTTTAAAATTCATTCTGTTGAAAGTGAATGATGATTTTTTTTTTAATTTTCTTTGCTATGGAACAGCACTCTGAGTGAAACCATTTTATATATTTTTCTTTCCATTTCAGTAATTAAATCCCTTTGTATGCAAGCATTGATTTTGTAGCAAGTTTCATAATGTTATGGAAATAAAGACCACAGAAACATTTTCATTTAAGAATTTTTTTTTACCTCTAATATAAAAGGGTAATATGCAAATTGACTGAACAGCAGAAGGACTGGTTGCTATGATGTGCACTGACCACCAGGGGGCAGATGCTCAATGCAGCAGCTGCCCCCTGGTGGTCAGTGCACTCCCACAGGGTGAGCGCCGCTCAACCAGAAGCCACGGAGTGCAGCAGTGGTGGCAGGAGCCTCTCCCACCTCTGAGGCAGCGCTAAGGAGCAGCAAGCTGAACAGTAAGGAGCAGCAAGCAGGTGGGCAATAAGAGACAAGGGCTCCTGGACTGCGAGAGGGTGCAGGCTGGGCTGAGGGACCCTCCCTCTCCCCCCCCTCAGAGTGCACAAATTTTCGTGCACCAGGCCTCTAGTCTGTATATAAGAACAAAGGGAAAGGAAAGAATTGGACTTGCTCAGTTCCCATTCTCATTTGTCCCTTGAAGTTGAATATACAGATATAGAAACCTAATTTGAGCAGAGGGTCAGGTTCTCCACCAGAATTCTCTTTATGGTCAAGGATCTCCCTGCCTAACAATTGCCTTTTCTTTTTTCTGTTATCAGAGGTTTCCTTGGTGGGGGAAATGTGAGGCAGCTGTTGGTCCTATATATCCTGGGTATAGATGACATGAACATTTCCGTAAGGAGAGGGTTGAGAGGGCATCTCATCAATGTTCATTACCATTATTGCAATGTCCCAATTTATCCCCATTAGTCTTAAACCAAAAATATAGATCTAAGGAATGGATACTGTATTAGTACTGGATATAATTTTATGTTATAAAAAATATGATATTTGTACATATCATAAGTTGATGTAAATTGTTTTGTTATTGTTTTGGAATGTATAGACATAAGTTACCTGTCTCGTTAATATAAAAAATTAACTTGCTCATTCCTTTGTAATACAGCTCAATTGGTTCAGAATCATAAGTCCATTGAGTTGGTGGAATTACATTTGTCTCCTGGACAAAGCTACCTGGCCAGACCCTGAAAACTCTGATTTCATCTACAGTTATATAAACTGGTTAAATATTGTTCCTTATGACTGTGTTTAACAAAATTCACTTTTAAAGACAATTCCAACTTAGTTCTAACTTAAAAGCATTCTGGATAATGTGAATAGAATAAATTTATGCTATTATCAATGAAAATAAATGTGTAAGCAAGAGGATTTACAGAATGTACATAAGCAACAAAATGGGTTTTAATGCCATCCAGAGGAAGCCAATGTGCCCTAAATCTAAAGAGCATATTGAATATTTTGTACAGGAAAATCAATTGTACTCAATACTTCATCTTAATTATTTTCATGCTCAGGTATTTAGAGTCCAGGGAACTATTCCAAAACAAACTGTAGCAGCAGATTTCAAACAGTTATGTTACACTTAATTGAGTGATCAGCTAGTGTGAGATATAAAAGAACATAACCAAATTAGACACAGCCTAGAAAACATAAGGTAATACACTTGGAGAACACTAATCTAAAGCAAAGAGTTAAACTGGTATTTTGGAGTTGAGAGATACATGATAATCTTGATGGGGCAGTGAAAATAGTAGATATCCAATTTGATATAAACTTGATACATGGTAACAAGAAAGGAAGTGGAATTTTGTGCTACAAAGGCAGCATATCATACCAAGATCTATAATAATGAAAGGGTAATATGCTAATTAGACTGGATGTCTTCCGGATGTCCTTCCTGAGGAAGGCGGGGCTGGAGGGAAGCCAGCCCAGTCTTGGATGCCTGTGGGCAGCCCAAGGGAAGCCAGTCCAGGTCCCAGTTGTTGGAGGGAAGCTGATGCCGGCAGCTGGGGGAAGGAAGGCCTACTCTTGCACGAATTTTCATGCATCGGGCCTCTAGTTTAAAGATAATAGCTTTCTTTACACACCATCAAGAGTGTTGGCCTGAATTAAGTCTCAGCCAATAGCCAGAGACAAATATCTGATAAGTGTGTGGAATCCATAGAGGTAGAGGAATAGTTATTTAGGGCTTGATCTAAATGAGTGAAGTGGTTGTGGTTTAATCTGATGCTATATACTTAATGTTTGCTTTATTTTTAATTTCACTCTTATCTATTACAACACCCAGATATTCATATCCCCTGTGTGCTTAAGAGCATACTTACTAAGTAGTAAATACATATTGTTTAATAAGTAAAATTTTGCTGGATATTTCATTTATATTTTTTGACCTTATGAGAATTTATAGTAAGGGACTGATTTATCAGTAGCAAAAGCTATATCTGGAAGATGTTTATTGTGGTATTATATGAAATTACAGAATAAATTAGAAATAATTTCAATAGCAAACAACATAAAGAAAAGTATAGCAATTTATTATATAGCAATATGGAAGTGGATTAAAAAGTGAAAGGAATATATTCAATTAAAGTGGAAATAAGAATCAATGCAAAAACTGATGTGTTTAAATGGTATGTTTTTAATTGCCTGCTTTAATATTTTTATCTTATTATAATGGTTCTTTTGAAATATGTTCATTACTCTATTATAAAAAGCACTATATGTTTTAGAACAAAGAATATACAAAAATAATACAGGAAATAAGTTCCTTATTCAGAAAAAAACAACATCAGTTCACCTGCCTATATAATACAATTTTATATGAAGTATAACTAAATTACATACTTCTTTATAACCATCTTTTCATTTAATATTTTAAAGTAACATAGTAGTAGACAGAAAAAATGCCATTTAAGTGCATGAATTTAAATGGCTTTGAACATTCTATCAATATCCATACTATGATATAGTTATTTAAATATTTATTTATTTATCTAAATAATTAGTTTTAAGTTTCTACATATAGAAATAACTTAGATTAAATATTATTTGATATAAGCCTATTTTTATATTTCTGATCATTTCTGCAGGAACGACTCTTGGAAATTTTGGTATTTGATAAAAAGGTATCTACTTCTTTAAGCTTTTGCTGGATATCATCCAATTGCTTCCAGAAAATATACATAAAGTTCTATTATATTAAGTGACATAAAAAAGTTCCTGTTCCATTGCTAACTACAGATACTTCTGATACATGAAGATTTTATTTATGTTTTTTCCCCTAAAATCTTTATTGTTATACTATTCACATTAGATTTAGCCCATATGGGATTTATTTTTGTGTGCTGTGTGGGGTAGATTAAGATTCTTTTTTTGATGTATAGGAGGATATTATGGTGATTAAAATTTTAAATTTGTTTCAGCATCATTTATAGAAAGTTCCATCCTTTCCCTACTGCATTACAGATGCACGTAGTAAAAAATGAAACAAAACAAAACAAAAACAAAAACACAACAAAGAAACTCAGGTGATTATATACATGACATTGTTTCTGTTCTGTTTCCTCGCCTATTTTCCTCTTTGCTCTGGTGCTGCATTGTCTTCATTAATATACCTTTGAAATTAGTCTTAATACCTGAGAGCATAGATCTTTAAGGTTTTTTTCTTCTTTTTCTTTTTTAAGATTGCCTTGGTAATTGTTTCTTCTATGCATTTTCATATGAATTTTAGAATCAGCTTATAATTTATGGCTTTCATTTTTTATCATGAGAAGCCAGCTGTTACTCCTATTGTTACTAATTTGCAGTTAGTGTGCCCTCCCCACAACCCTCCACAGTCTGAAGATCTTCATTTTGACTGTTTTTCAACAGTTTACAATGACAAACATAATTTTATTTAGATTTGCATTGTATAACTTTTATTCTTTGTATAAATTGCCTATTGGGACATTTAATTTTGTGGAATATATTATGGTGATTGAAAGTTGTCATAGGTATAATAATATGTTGGAAATTTTCTATTTGTGTTTTATTGTGCTTAAGTTTGGATTAAAAAACATTTATTTGTAAAAAGAATTTATGTGTCATAGACTAGCAAAACTACTCAACTATACAAGAAAATGTAAGGGGAAAAAACGAAAACATCCACAATCCCACCATGCAGAGACAAGCACCTTTCATTGTACGTGAACGTTATTCCAAGCATCTTTGTGTGTACACAAACTGAGGGAACAAAATACAGACAGACGTCCTGGGGCTGGATAGTGTTATCCATTAGTTCCTACTGCAGAAGAAAACCCAGGATTTCACAAATGTGATTGAGCATCTGTGTGGGGCTTTTGAATTGTCAAATTGCTTTCAGAACTGCCATTCCATTTGAATTGTACCATGACATGCAGAGCATGCAAGGGACTTATTATCATAAAAACAGAGACGATGAAACGGACATAAGAGGTGTTGATATCCTGGCAAGGGCTGATCTGGGCTTATGAGTCATGCTTCAACATGGAATGTGTACTTAGAGTGTGAGGGGCAGCAAATTATGGCAACCTAAAATATGTCACTTTGGCACATTGACTATTTTGGGCTTTAGTCACTTGGAAAAAAAGTAAAGGCAGAGAGAGGTTTTTTTCTGAGCTCTCCATATCTGCATTAAGACATATCCTCCAAAAGAAATTCAGCTCTCATAAATTCCTTCCCAGGAGTTTCATCAACCAGGAAGACTGGCTCATCACAGGAGTGGAGACTATATGGCAACACCACACCCAGAAACGTTATCACAAACTGTCATACTCCCTATCTCTTCTGCTTAGAGCCCTTCACCTTTCCTAAAAAATCACTTATTCTCCCCTAAGAGGCCGACACACCTCTCCCGGGAACAAAGATTACTACATGGACATGCATGGACTTTATTTCCTCCTCAGTATAGTGACCAGACCATGTGCATCCTTCACGTTGAAAGGAACCAATCCATTTCGACAGCCAGAATTCTCCATTTACATAATGGCCTAACCAATCCCAGCTTATTTACCTGATATTCTTTGTTTAAATAGAAGACCTTAATGGGAATAACTCTTCTGGTTGTGCCCTTTATAATCCTTGTGGGTTTTTTGTTGTTTTTGTTCCCTGTGGAGAACAATTTAGATTGTTACCTGAATCTCTGGCCTAGATTGCAATCTCTCCTTTGTTCAGATAAAAACTTTTTATTCTTTATTACAGCCTAAATTGTTTGTTGCTGTTAAATAACATTACCTGTTCTATCCTGGGTCACTAATTTGATTATCAGCATTCAATCTCTTGACAGTTACCTTTACAAAGTTAATATACCATTTTAACAGTTTTTATATTTTGTGTTATTTATTAGGTTTAGAGCAGAATATCAAGAAAGAAAATGACATTAAAAATACCTTTGCAAATATTTTGCTTATGTTGTTTTCTGATCCTGTAAAATCATTCCTGCCATATAAAATGAAAGGGACATATTTAAAGTAATAGCCATTTTCATTTGATACTGCTAAAGCAATCTTATTTTATGGTCCCTTGGTATAATTTATCCTAATATCTGTGCTAGTTGTTAAAAAACTTCTATTTTCCAAAAATAGCTACAATTTTAGGAAAAAGTATACTGAAGAAAAGTTAAATGTAATTAATTTATCATAATACTAGTTTTTAAAAAGAATATAAAGACTTTTTCCTGAAAACGTTTTTCTTCTAGTGATATATATATATATATATTTGTTGTTGCTGTTAATCTTCACCAAAGGATATTTTTCCATTGATTTTTAGAGAGAGTGGAAGGGAGGGGGAGAGACAGAGAGAGAAACATCCATCTGAGAGAGACACAGCAATTGGTTGCCTCCCACACGCACCCTGACAAGGACCGAGTATCAAGCCTTCAACCCAGGTATGCCCTTTACCATGCCTTGACCAGAATCGAACACAGGACCTTACAGTCCCAAGGCCAATGCTCTATCCACTGAGCCAAACCAGCTAGGGCTATATACAAATATTTTTGCACTTAACTACAAAGTACACACTTTTATTCATTTTCCTTTTCCAACTCCACACTAATCTTAGGCAATTTGATGTCCATCACCAGGTCATAGAAGATTGTTTTCACCTAATCTGATGCTTCCAACAAAAGGGAAACACACTTTGCAGTTAATCTCTCCTTAATATATGTGTGAGAAGATGAAATGTACATTGTAAAGGGGAAGAAGTGGTTTCTAGCTGCCTTCATTGATTAAAAAAAAAAAGAGTTTTCTTTATGTCAAAGGAATCATAGTTCATTTCATCAAATGTCATTGTATTCAGGAATATTTCTGCTGTTTCCTTTTTCATCTGGAGATTCCCTAGTTGATATGAGAATTTTTAAGTATCTAATGGCAATAATGAGTGTCACGGAAATTTAAACTAAAACCTAAGGAGCTTAAATACTTTTGACTCATATCTATGTTAAGAAGCACTGAGATTATTTTTGTTAAGTTTCAGATTTTCTTCTTTCACATTTATTTGAGAAACCCTTGGGGGTAAAGCATCTGTAAATATAAATTGGAATGTTACAGTGTAGTCTTTGGGACACACATTTTAAATCAATTTATTATTCATCTAAACACAAGAAAATGTGGACTTTTCTTCCCTGAGGTAAACAGATGGTGGCAGAAACACCGAGAATACTTTGGATATGAATTATTGTTGAAAGTATGAAATTTTATATTGTCAAATAAGCATATTTATACCATTTGAATTTAAATGATCATAGTTTTAGTGCTTTTCATTTTCTTCTTGTATTTAATTAAAATTATTGTCAAACTTTTTATTTTAAAAGAAGGTCTTTGTAAGATTGCTTTCATATTGAAGTTGGGAGTTTTATTGGTTAGAGCAGCCTGAAACTTAAGAGAATAAAAAAATAATCTTTAAAATAAAATAAACTTCCTCCGTAGGGATTGCCCAGAGTACTGGAGCCTGCAGCAGAATCTGAGTGATGGTAGAACACACACACAAAATATACATTTGGGTTTACCCTGGAAAGAAATACTGGATTCTGAGTGGCAAATAGGAATAGATTTGAGAACCAGTGGAAAAGAGCAGTGGGTAGGGGGAAGTAAAAACAAATAAAATAAAATATAACAAAACAGCCTCCCCCTGCCCCCCCGCCCCTGCCATCCACACACATGCAGAGTCTAAACAACATGTCAAAGTACGCAGAGCTAGCAGGACAATAGAGGATGAGCTTCATCTGTCCAAGAGATGGTAGAGGAACTTCAGCAAAAGAGCAGGTGGTAAGCACGAACTAATGTACAATTGAGGATCTAAGACTAAAATAAATGGGTAGTAAGGAGAGTAATGTGTCCTTGTTGTATAGTTCAACAAGTATTGTAGAAATATTGTAGCAAAAGAAAATGGGAGAAGAGAAAGAAGGGAAAGCAGAATCATATCTATTTGATTGTCTCTGAGATAAAAGATGGAAGTAATGGAAATACATTGGAAATAAAACAAAACAGAAAACCAGACAACACTAAAGTAAGGAAAAGATGTGTATAAACACTGTGTAAAGACATTAACATAAGGTAACCACTAGAAAAAAATGTTAAGCTTCTTAAATACCAGAAGAAGTTCAAACCAAACCAAACACATTTATAAAAGGAAAAAAAAATCATTTTGTGACAGACCCACAGTACATATGCCATTTAAAAAAGCCAGAAAAACTGAGGTCAAGCATAAATGCATTATATAAATAACTATAATTGGAGTCACACCTAATAGAAGAAGGATTTCAGATTTGCACAAAAAGCAAAACCCAGCTGTATGCACTATTCAATAAATTTATCTAAAGTGATTTCAAAAGCCTAACAACAACAAAAAAATGCCAGGGTCACCTGACAAACAAAATATAACCAATGCTTGTGATCTTCTTTTTTTAAAATAAATCTTTATTGTTCAGATTATTACAGATGTCCCTCTTTCCCCCCCCCCCCCATAGCTCCCCTCCACCCGATTCCCCACACACACCCCATGCCCTTACCCTCCGCCACTGTCCTCATCCATAGGTGTAAGATTTTTGACCAATCTCTTCCCACACCCCTCATACTCCCTTCCCCCAGAGAATTGTCAGTCCACTCCCTTTTTATGCCCCTGATTCTATTATATTCACCAGTTTATTCTGTACATCAGATTTTTTATTTACGTGATTTTTAGATTCACTTGTTGATAGATATGTATTTGTTGTCACTTGGTTATTTATAATTTTTATCTTTACCTCTTTCTTCTTCTTCCTCTTCTTAAAGAATACCTTCAGCATTTTATATAATCCTGGTTTGGTGGTGATGAACTCCCTTTAGCTTTTTCTTGTCTGTGAAGCTCTTTATCTGACATTCAATTCTAAATGATAGCTTTGCTGGGTAGAGTAATCTTGGTGGTAGGTTCTTGCTATTCATCACTTTGAATATTTCTTGCCACTCCCTTCTGGCCTGCATAGTTTCTGTTGAGAAATCAGCTGACAGTTGTATGGGTACTCCCTTGTAGGTAACTAACTGTTTTTCTCTTGCTGCTTTCAAGATTCTCTCTTTGTCTTTTGCCCTTGGCATTTTAATTATGATATGTCTTGGTGTGGTCCTCTTTGGATTCCTCTTGTTTGGAGTTCTCTACACTTCCTGGACTTGCAAGTCTATTTTCTTCACCAGGTAGGGAAAGTTTTCTGTCATTATTTCTTCTAATAGGTTTTCAATATTTTGCTCTCTCTCTTCCTCTGGCACCCCCATAATTCAGATGTTGGTTCGCTTGAAGTTGTCCCAGAGGCTCCTTACACTATCTTCATATTTTTGGATTCTTTTTTCTTTTTGTTTTCCTGGTTGGGTGTTTTTTGCTTCTTCCTATTTCAAATCTTTGGTTTGATTTTTGGGGTTCTCTAGTCTACTGTTGAATTTCTGTATATTATTCTTTATTTCAGACAGTGTATGCTTAATTTCTGACTGGTCCTTTTCCATTTTTTTGGCATTCTCATTAAGATCCTTGAAGGTCTCAGTAAGTTCCTCGGAGGTCTCACTAAGTTTCTCAGAGGTTTCTAAAAGATTCTTGAGTAACCTTGTAACTGTGGTTTTGAACTCTATATCCAGTAGTTTGCTTTTCTCTATTTCTTTCATTCGTGACATGTTTCTTTGTCTCCGCATTTTGGCTGCTTCCCTGTGTTGATGGAGTGGCTTTGTGTGGTAGGTGACCTATAGGGCCCAGTGGCTCAGCCTCCCCAATCACCTGAGGTGGACACTCTTGGTGTACCCCTTTGTGGGCTGTGTGCACAGTCTTGTTGTAGTTAAGCCTTGATTGCTGTTGGTACACTGGGAGAAATTGACCTCCAGGCCAATTGACTGTGAGGACCCGCTGTGTCTATAATGGAAGAACTGCTGTGCTGGAGACACCCTTATGGGGCAGGACTTGCTTCAGTGGGGCTTTGGTGCTCACCGAGTCTGCCTCTTGAGTGTGTCACTTATGGATGTGAGGAGTTGAAATGTGGTATCATCTCACACTGACCACTAGGCACACTGGCTCCTGGATCTCCAAGGAGGTGCAAGTCAGCTACTGCCTGAGGCCACCCAGCAGGAGCTATAGCAAGATCTGCAGATTTCTCCTCTTTGTTTGGGGTTTGGAAGTTTTGGAGCTGTTTAACCCAGCTGCAGTTTGTTAGGTTAAGCTGTGAAAGGGCAGGTCATTCATATGCAAAAGACGCTGCTCACAGCCTTGATGGGTTTGTAAATTGGGTGGCGCAGGGTCTCAGGGAATCACCAGGGTGTAGCAAACAGCAATGGCTGCCAGTCTGTATCTCTGCTTCTCCGCGTCCCCGCGTCCCACACCCCAACACAGTAAACAATGATTCCTGCAAGCATCTCTATGAGAAAACCACCCTCACTTTCCGACCTGATGCCAGACAGTCCAGTTTTTCCCCATAGGAGTCTGGGTCCCCAGAGTCTCACTGGAAACTGGAGTTCAGAGCAGTTGGGAGCTTGTAACTCCCTCCTGATTGAAAAAAACAGCGCACCCAGTCGCCAGCCTGATTTGCGCGCCTCTGTACCTCTGCTTTTTCACGCCTCTGCACATCCTACCCAGTCTCAATGCACTTTTTTCTTTCCTTCTAGTTGTAGAACTTCTACTCAGCCAGCTTTCCCGTGGTTCTGGGTGATAGTCGTTTTGTCTTTTAGTTGTAGTTTTTGTGTGATTGTGAGAGACAACACATACAGGTGTTTACCTATGCTGCCATCTTGGTTTCTTCCCCAGTGCTTGTGATCTTGATGTCTAATGTGGCAGAATTAAGCACAAAAAGCATTTAAAAAAGATAAAGAATTTATTATAATGTAAAAAGGACTACATTTCAGAATTAAGATATAAAAATTTATAAATCTGTGCACCAAATAACATCATAGCTACCTTAATAATATTGAAACCAAAGGGGATGCAAGGAAAAGCAGGAAGAAACTAAATAGTATAGAGCCTTGATTTACCTCTCTTAATCTAAGTGTAACAAGTTTGTTAAAGAAATTGAGAATATAGAAGACATAAATAGCATAATCAGAAAGAAAGATTTTTTAATGAACACACATATACTACTATTATTGAGGAACAATTATCTATGAATATACTTCTTTCAAGTGCTCATATATGTGTGTGTATATATATTATTTCGAGAATTCATATATATATGAAGATATATTTGTATATATATACACATTTATGAATGAATATACCTTCTTTGAAGTGTGTATGGAATACTGCGGGGGCCTGATGCGGCGGGTGCCAGACATGGTGGGGATCTCCCTTTTCCGCGTCCCGCGCAGAAAGAGAGATGAACAAACCAGTTCTAAATGGAGGCGGTCAGGGATTGAGAAAATAGTAGAAATAAAGAAAACAAGACACAGAAATAGATTCATGAAGCTGGGAGCCTGGGTGGATCTTTCTGTGCCTGGCTGAGGCCACAGAACCAATCCAGACTGCAAAGTTGAGGCTTTATTTATAATCAGGGACAAACAAGGCAATTGACAATGTTCTTGTAAGTTTCACTTATTTTGGCAGCACTTGCTGCCCCTCCCACAGCCCACTAGCTACCCAGGAAAGATCTAGGGATCAGTTACAGGATCAAGCTTAATTATGCTTAGAGGACTGTGCCCTTCCAAGCTTGGGACTTGTTTGTGACTTTGCCAGCAGGTCAGTCCGAGGCTTAACCCTATAACTGCTTCCTACAGAATACTTGTGAAAATCAATTTATTTAACTTCTTATGTACCTATGTCTATATCATGGCACACAAAAGAACTTCAATAGCCCTACAGGCTTGGCTCAGTGGTTGAGCGTCAACCTATGAACCAGGTGGTCACGGTTTGATTCCTGGTCAGGGCACATGACTGGATTGTGGGCTGGATCCCATGTGGGGCATGCAGGAGACAGCCAATCAGTGATTCTCTCTCATCATTGATGTTTCTATCTCTCTCTACCATTCTCCTCCTCTCTGAAATCAATAAAAATATATTTTAAGAAACACAGCTTCAATAAGGACTGTGATATAAAAATCATACAAACAACATCTGGATGGTAATGAAATTAAAACTAGAAATTAAGAACAAAACAAAATAAAAAGATACTTTTACCTGACAATGAAAAAATTAATGTCTACTAAATATTTCTTTAGTCAAGGGCAAATACAAATGAAACTTACAATTATTTCTAGAAAATAATTATCATGAACTCTTTATATATAAAAATTCATTGGACAGCTAAAATAATGGTCATAGGAAAATGTATAGGTTTAAGTAATAATTATATTAACAAGATGAGAGACTAAAAATAAAGAAATTAAATACAGTTCAAAATTTAGAAAAAAAAGTAAGATGTTAGTTTTTAAAAATCTGAAATCAATGAGTTTGAAAACAGAAAAAACACAGCTGATACATAAATTCCAAAGCTGATTCTTTGAAAAATTGCAAGATAAGACAATCTACTAGTTAAATTGATCATTAAAATAGATGACCGAATACAGAAAAAATAAGAAATTAAAGGAGATGATGTTTACAATAGAGCAACTAAAAATCACAAAAGTGAACTTTATACAGTTCTATGCAAACAAATTTTAAAACTTACAGGAAGTGGGTAACACTAACATGGTGATAAAAAGGGAGGGCCCATTGAAATTGGATAAAGAATACAGTGATACAAGTGGGAGTTATCTGAGCAAATTTTATATACTATCTATTTTTGAAATAGAGGAATGTTTCACATGAGAAAACATGGAAGTCTTAGCAGCTGTGATAATAAAAAATTACAATGGACTCTAAAACATTGAGTAAATAAAACTGTGAATCTTGAGGAAAATTCTAAAAGGAGAGGGTATGGGAGAAAGATAACAAATGAACACCTTGAGCCAGCAAAGCTTGAAGCCAGATATCTATCCATCCCTGGGCTTTTGAAAATGATCTGAGCTGTTATTTTTATTTGTAATACTGAGTAACTTTGAATGCATCTTAGAGCTTAGTCTATGAGAGTTTATTTTGATAAAGTTTGAATTATATCTATATCTCTCATTTTCATGTATCCTGTTTACATGTAGAAAAAGTGATTATCAAGATTATAATTTATTCTTCTAGTGAGTTAAGTGTTTGAATGGAAAGTGTTGAATTATTATGCACACATGTATACAGACATCTATAAAATAATTGTAGAACATTGTATTTGGCACCCAGTTTTCAAAAGGGAGAAATTTTCCCAAGTACCATGCAATACTTGCTCTCAGTAGCCTGACCTGTGTGAAGGTGCTGGGTCTGACCAGCAAGCAGCCCCTGAGTGACAGGTGAATGATTACTCTGACACAAGATTGCTGTGAAAGAGAGGGCTAAGGGACTGCCTGGCTATAGGAACCAGACAGCCTTACTCACCTGCCTCTTTAAGCTTTTATTGTAACAGCAGTTTGAGATAAAGTTTAACTTTTAGATACAATCAGTAGGGTAAGCAGTCTTGGGAGAACACATGCGTCTGCAGTGTCCTTTAAGCAAGGGCATCTAAAGATTAAGCATAAAGATTCCAGAAAACACCCAAGAATCTGCATGTGCACAGTCTTGTTTGGAAAGGTCAAGAAACAATTAAGGTTGGTCGCCTTCAGCCAACTCCCCTAGGTTGGAATCTCCTCCTTACAAACTTTCCAACCAGGTTTCCTGTGCTTCCCCACATGAAGGTATTTCATTGTTGACATATAAAAGCAGCTGCTGGTGTAAAAGACATCAACAGATGTGATCAATACCAGTAGATTTTTAGAAGGTAGATGTCCCCAAAGTATACCTTGTGATTTTCATGTCACATCAAAAAGTAACTCTGGATCCAAATTGCTTTCTATTATAGGTACTTCCATAACTATCTCTGAGAAGTTAGTCCAGGGATCCTGCTCAGTGAATAGAGTTTGAAGTTTCAGCAATAGATATTGTAAAATATATGGTTGCCTGAGCAGGGAGAAAGCAGCTATGTACTTCAGAGAAGTTAACACTAATTGTTCTGAGTAGAGGTAATAACAAGGACACCTATTATGGGAACTCACACACTTGCCCCCTAAACCTACTTTTCAAGATAGAGTTAAATAGTGGGAAGTAAACAAAATTTCCTTTTCTTCTTCTCATATACTAAATCAATTAATTTATTTAGGCAATAGAACTGTTTTTGCTCCATTTCCCTCTCAAATGCTTTACCTGCAATACTCCAGGCAATTCCAGCCCTGAATTTCTCTTGAGAATACAGTTCATGCTGAGAAACGCTGCATTTTCGGCATGTTTGGTAATATAGAAAAATAGATACCAGAGTTATATAGACTCATTTGATCAATATATAATATACATTTAAATCACGGGCAATCTGAAACTTTAATGTGAGGCTCCAATATAAAGCTGCCTTTCATAAACACAAAACAGAAAAAGGTAAGTAAAACCCAAAGGTACCATTGACAGATTTCCTCCCTTCATTACAAATGTAGTGAGGTCATTAGGGGCATTACCTAATGAACTTTTTACCCATAGTAAAAAGGGAGAACAAAAGATAAAAGTAATGATGGAAGGAAAAAAATAGAGGGTATGAGGCTGGGAGGAAGGACAGGCAGGAGGAAGGAATGGATAGATGAAGAAAGGCAGGCAGGCACAAAGGAAGGAAAAGTGATGAAAAAATAAAGTTTTTGAATGATCTTTATTTATCCTTTAGCTTAAGAACTAAGTAAATTGGTTGATCAATCTCACTTGAGGAAAACACCTAAAACAATATTATTTTATTTCAAACTTAAATAATTTAAAAAATAACGCTCATATACTAGAAAATGTTATTTTGTGGCAATAAAATTATTCCGGATTAATTATGTTCTATAATATATGATAATTTGAATTAAATAATCACTTAACTTTTAAAATTAGAACTGTAATGACAATTTCATTTTAAATGATTTTTGTTAATCACTCAAATGTGGTTGAAATTCCAGGAAGTTCTGAAAAGCTAAATAATATTCAAACATAGGCATTCTATACTTTTCAGAAATAAGTTTTTAAAATTATGATTTTCATACTCTTATGTAAGTTTTGATGCTAGCAAGATTTCTTTTTTAGAAAAAAAATATTTCCTGGTTTATTTTTGAAGATTAAATGATATAAATGTGAACATGTAGCTACAGAAATCAGCCAGTTTTATTCCTCAGGTTACTGAAACCATTTTTTTTTTTTTTTTTTTTTTTTTTTTTTTAGGATAAGACATAATTTAGTGACATATAGTTCCTTTGCAATTGACTGGTTGAAAAATGATAGCTGCATTTATGATTCAATCTATAAAGAATATGTAGGTTGCATTTTGCAAAGACTTAAAAGATTATTTACTCTTCAGATAATACCCTCTGTAATGCATTTTTGCAAAGTTTCCCAGTAAGTTGATAAATTGTTCATGTCAGATTTACAACATTGTTAATGCCAAATATTTCAGTATTTGATGTAGAATTCTCCACCATCGTTTCACTGGCTAAGAGAATTCTACTCTAAGCTGTTACACTAAAACTCAGTGATGTTTTCTGGCATGGGAAAGAGCAACAGAATATTAACCTGATTAAACATTTATAAGCACATCACTGCTTTCTTACTCCATACAGCAATGAATTTCAACTGGTGTTCCATGGCACACTGGTGTGCTGCAATAATTTTTAAAAGGTGCAATACCTCACTCTTCAGTAAGGACCACTGATCTCCTTTCCTTTTGATTCTAAAATTTAAAAAATAGATATATGACAACAGCCAGCACAACAATAGCCATCCAGTGTGAATAAATAAAATATATAAATATATACCTTTTTTTTTTTTTTTCAGATCAGCAAAAATATATTACTTGGTGTGCAGCTGACTTTTATTTTCTTTCCTTATTTCTTACTAGAGGCCCGTTGCACGAAATTCGTGCACGGAGAGGGGGAGTGTCCCTCAGCCCAGCCTGCACCCTCTCCAATCTGGGACCCCTCGAGGGATGTCCGAGTGCCCGTTTAGGCCCGATCCCAGTGGGCACTCGGAAATCCCTCTCACAATCCAGGACTGCTGGCTCCCAACTGCTTGCCTGCCTGCCTTCCTGATTGCCCCTAACCGCTTCTGCCTGCCAGCCTGATCACCCCCTAACCACTCTGCTGCCAGCCTGATTGATGCCTAACTGCTCTCCTGCCAGCCTGTTTGCCCCCAACTTCCCTCCTCTGCCGGCCTGGTCACCCCTAACTGCCCTCCCCTGCAGGGTTGATCGCCTCCAACTTCCCTCCCTTGCAGGCCTGGGTCCCTCCCAACTGCCCTTCCCTGCTGGCCATCTTGTGGTGGTCATCTTGTGTCCACATGGGGGCAGGATCTTTGACCCCATGGGGGCATCCATATTGTGTGTTGGAGTGATGGTGAATCTGCATATTACTCTTTTATTAGGTAGGATAGAGGCCTGGTGCAGGGGTGGGGGCCAGCTGGTTAGCCCTGAAGGGTGTCCTGGATCAGGATGGGGGTTCCCTTGGGACATGGGATGGCCTGAGCAAGGGGCCTGTGGTGGTTTGCAGGCCAGCCACGACCCCTGGCGACCCAAGAGGAGGCCCTGGTATCTGGAATTTATTTTCCTTCTACAATTGAAACTTTGTAGCCTGGAGCAGAGCCAAGCCTCCTGCTTGCTCTGTGGCTGGCAGCCATTTCTGTTGGGGTTAATTCACCTTCTATCATTGAAACTTTGTAGCCTTAAGCGGAGGCCTGGGCCTGGCCAGGGTGTGCGGAAAGCTTTGTTTTCTCTGTTGCCGGGCCAACCCTGGCCTGCTTTCTCCAGCTCCTTGGCTGCTGCCATTTCTGTTAAGATTTGTTTACCTTCTATAATTGAAACTTTGTAGTTTGAGTGGAGGCTTAGGCCTAGCAAGGGCAGACAGAAAGCTTGGCTTCCTCCGTTGCCTGGGAAACCTTGCTCTCTGTGGCTGTAGCCATCTTGATTGGGTTTATTTGCATACTAGCCCTGATTGGCTGGTGGGCATGGCTGGTGGGCATGGCTTAGGCATAACGAAGGTGTGGTCAATTTGCATATTACCCTTTTATTAGGTAGGATTTTTATTATTATTATCATTTTTAAATTGATTTTGGAGAGGAAGGGAGAGCGAGAGGCAGACAGAAACATCTATGATGAGAGAGAATCATCGACTGCCTGCCTCCTGCATGGACAATACTGGGGATGGAGCCCTCAACTTGGTCATGTGTCCTGATCAGGAATCGAACCATGACCCTCACCTGCTGGGCAGTGCAGCAGAATTTTAGTAATTAGTTTATGTGTGCTCGGAGATGAAAAAGGTTGAAAATCTATGCAATAGCCATCTTTTCTCTTTCTTTTTTTTAAATTAATCTTTATTGTTGAAATTATTACAGTTGTCCCCCTTTTTCTCCCCATTGTCCCCTTCTCTCCTGCCCCTTCCCCAGGCCTTCGTTGCACTACTGTCTGTCCATGGGTTATGTATATATGCATATAAGTTCTTTGGTTAATCTAATTCTGCTCACCTCACCCCCTCTTTTCCCTGAAATACAGTCATCTTTTATGAGTAACCTAGCTGTAAAACTACCTTGTGTAGAACAATTCTATGATGTTCCTAATAGAGTATATTCCTGCACTTGAAGATGTCATTATCACCCATCCATCAACCATAGTGAAGTTATGAAACTTCATATTACCAGAGGCCTTGACATTGCATTGCTCACTGTTTGTTCTACTTGTCAGCACTTTATGTCACTAATGGACAGGGAGTCATATTCAAAATCTCATTTTTTCTCATAATGGAGATATATTTTTTCCCATTCAATCATCTGCTCATGTGGTTTATAATAAGCCTGAGGGTAAACAGCCAAATCTGGGTAATAAGGTCTGTTGAGCTTGACTGAAGAATGGTATTAAATGATGGAGCTAATTTCTGTGCCCTGATAATGCATTATTCTGTTATGTTTATGCTTTGCAGTTAATAATAAAGAAGAATCTTGAAATGTGATAATATGTTTGAATTTCTGTTAACTTACACTAAATAGTTATAAAAGAAAAGTTATTAATTTATTTTATGCAAATAATCGGATACTATTGAGGGAGAGAAAATTTGTTATTGCAGGTAAATGGATATTTAGAAGAAAAAAGTCTCCAAAACTCCTGCTATAAAGACAAGTTTTTCACACACACTCACACACACACGCGTACACACATATGTATATATATTAATATTTTATTTTATTTTTAATTATCATCTGAGGATATTTTTTTACTATTGATTTTTTCAGAGAGTGGAAGGGATTGGAGAGACAAAGAGAGAGAAACATCAATATGAGAGAAACACAATGATTGGCTGCTTCCCGCACAAGCCTGCAACCAAGGTACATGTCCTTGACTGGAATCAAACCTGGGACCCTTCAGTCTGCAGGCTGACAATCTACCCACTGAGCCAAACTGGCTAGGGCTAAAGACAAGTAGTATTTAATACAAATATTGTTTTTTCAATGGCATCTTACAGGAACCAAATAACATTCTTAGCTAATCAACCCTGATTTCTGCATGAATGACAGGCAGTGCTGAGAGAAATGACTAGAAAATTTTTTCTTTTGAAAATGAGAATTAGGTTGAAGCTAATTTTCAAGTGTTCCCTGAAAATTCTACTTAGCTAATCTGGTAAAAACAGATGATGCAGCACATTCTAATGACTCGACTAAATAGCAGCTCTGCTTTGGCTCACAGTTCATGGGCTAAACTTACCACTTAGGTTCTTTTGCAGAAAATTAGAAAGAGAGAGAGAAAGATTGATATTAGTTTTGAATCAGATAGGCCAGAGATTACAATAACTAGGGGCCTGTGCCTTGTGTGACTGGGAACCAGACTGGTACTCTATTAGGGCAGTTGGCTGGATGTGAGAAGGGACTATTTTCTCAATTTAATTTTGTATGTTGGAGTTTTTTCAGTATTGTTTTTTTTTCAATCATCAAATGATTATGGATAGACCTAAAAAATGAATAAATGAGAGGCAATATTGATAATGAGAGTCATATAGGAGTGTGTAGTGGGTTGAATGGTGATCTTTAAAATAATATATCCATGTCCTAACCCCTGGAACCTAAAAACATCCTACTTGGAAAAAGGTCTTGCAGATGTAACTAAGTATCTTGAGATCATCCTGGACTATCCCGGTGGTCCCTAAATCCAATGACAAATTCCTTATAACGACACAGAGAGGTGAGAAACAGAGAAGAGAAGGCCTTGTGAAGACGAAGGCGGATTGGAGTGATGCAGCCTCAAGCCATAGGACCTCTGGAGATGCCAGAAGCAGGAAGGGTAAAGAAGGATTTTCCCCCTAGAGCAGGGGTCCTCAAACTTTTTAAACAGGGGGCCAGTTCACTGTCCCTCAGACCGTTAGAGGGCCGTACTATAGCTTAAAAAAAACTATGAACAAATTCCTATGCACACTGCACATATCTTATTTTGAAGTAAAAAAACAAAACGGCAAAAACACCCGCATGTGGCCCGCGGGCCGTAGTTTGAGGACGCCTGCCCTAGAGTCTCCACAGTGAAACCAGCCCTGCTGATACCTTGATTTCAGACTTCTGACATCCACAGTGACGGGAGAATACATTTCTGTTTAAAGCCCCCAGTTTGTGGTCATTTGCTATAAGCAGCCCAAGGAAACGAATACAAGGTGATGTGGTCACCACAGTTTCTCTTCTCTGAAGCTCCAGAAGGGCTGATGAAGGAGGCCTCATGACACATACATACTAGCACAACTGACAGTCTCCTGGGAAGGCAGCATTGTTTAAATACTGGTACACAGTCTACCCAAACCACACTTCCCCCGACCAAGGTTTCAACATCTGGGCAAGTGCACTTGGAGGCAGCCCTTACACAACTTTGTGATAAACTCTTTGAGACTTGGATAGATAATGGCCTATAGCAAATGGATATGTTGAGAAAGTAAAGGAAGGCTATGCATTTTCCTTTGGAGCTGTTTGAGTTAGAATAGACAGGATTTTCATATTTTTGTCTTTTTCTGTTATACATTTTAAATAATATTTATTGTGATTTCTTCTTTGAAATTATCAAATTACAAAAGTGTCATTTGTTTAGTTTCTTAGGTAATTTGTTGTCAATTTGCTATTGTCTTCCATTATGGCCAGAGAATTTACCCTTTAATTGTTTTTTGTATTTTTGAGATTGCTATTAAGATAAACATATGGTCAGTTTTCTGTATGCTCTAAATAAGTTTAAAAATAGTATGCACTCTATTTTGTTCAGTGCAGAATTGTTTGGTTATTAAAGTCTTCTATGTACTAACGTTAGGAGGAGTTGTATTACTTGCCTTGGTTTCCAAGAGAAGTGTGTAAAACCTTCCATTATAAGGGTGGATTTACTAATTTCTTCTTGTAATGCTATCGACTTTTTTCTTATAAGTTTTAAGGTATTAATAATTCACCATCTAATTAATATCTGTATAATCTTCTGAAATGTTTCTTTGATCAACATGTGAAATCCTTGTTATTGCTTTCAATGATTTTTCACTTTAAATTCTATTTTTTCTAATATTAGTTTTATTACATCAACTTTATTTTGGTTATTACTTGATGGGTATTTTTTGTCCCTTTATATTTAAGTTTCACTCTTGTTATAATTCTACACTTAAAATCTTTAAATGTCTGATTTGAGTGGTAAATTCTAGGAAACTCTAGTTGATTATTTTTTTCAAATCTTATTTCTTCTTTGTTTGTTTTTTATATCTTCACCTTTTATATCTCTTCTTAGATGGATTCATCAACCTTGTGTCTCTCCTTCATTTCTCTTATTCTTTGTTTATTGGTGCAGCCTTCTCATAAAAAATTCCTCAGGTCAGTGTCAAAACCTGGTAATTAGTTCTTTAAGAGTTTCTATTTAGCCCTTTGTGCCATCTATTTTAGTGTTTATTCAATAGTGTCTTTCTCAAAATCTGTAATAGATTTATTTTCATGACTATTTTTTGTTTCATTAACATCTGTCATCCTTTATCTCTCTAATGATATTTATAATGACTATCCTAATTTTCTAGTTTTTTTTTTTTTTTTAATGGTCGGTCAAACTTTCCTTTTTGTAGATTTTGAAATCACTATTTTAAATAGTTTTTATTTTTCTTAAATATTTTGGATGGTGTATTTATCTTCTATGAAATGATTCCCCTGAACTTTTAGTTAATTTTTGCCTTCAGGCTTATTCCTGTAATCTTAGGCATGCTACTTAAATCTCATCTGAAGTTTTTGACATGGCTATGTATTTATTAACTCTAATATATATTTTCTAATAGCTCTATAGCTCCTATGGGAAGGCAGACATTTTATTAAATGTTTAGTCCATCATCTTGAAATTTTAAATGGCATGAACTTTTGAGTCAGATTGTTTTCAATAAAATAAAAAATAACAAATATATTGTTAAATATTATTTACCCTTTTACTATAACTTCATAAATTAGTAACAAATCTATCACTAATTACTATATAATCAAATATTTTCTATTATAATGCACTAAAAGTAAGTGCCTTGATAATGTTGCTCTTACAATTTACTAAACCCAAATGTTTGTTCATATTTGTATCTCTTTATTATAATCTTTAGAAATAACTTAATAATAAATTTGTTACTATCAAATTACTAATCAAATATTTTCTATTGTACTGCATTAAAAATAAGTGTCTTGATAACTTTGCTCTTACAGTTTACTAAACCCAAAGTTGGTTCACACTTTGGCTTATAGTACCTCCCAATATATATAATGACACTCTGAGTCAGAGGCCAGGGAAATTGGCATCTTCCATTCTAGCATTTTGCTACATTGCCAATGTGAATAAATAGAAACTAGCAAGGTGACAGCATCAGGAAATAAGTTAAAAACAAATAAATTATGTAGAAAGTATACCTCTTTATATATGATGTAATTGTGAATCATAGTTATATTTTTATTTACATTAGTAGCAATCTCATTTGCTTGCCTATGAGATAAAGGCTGCCAAATATGACCATTGTAAATGACACAGTAGTTCATGAGAGAATATTTATACAGAATTATACACTAACCTAGAATTACCATGCTTTTCTTAAAACATTCATTATCCTGAAAAGATACTGGAAGTAGGCTGGGCTTATAAATTACACTGACATAGGGGGAAAGAGGATCTCAGAAATAGTGTGGTGCTACAACAAGAATGTCAGCCCACAGGTTTATCAGAAATCTTCAGAAGATGGGAAAACAATCAAACAGAAAATGAATGCTTTTCATTCCGATACTCTACTACTTCCTGGTGTGTGAAAGGCATTGCCTCTGAAAAATTCAAAACACTGTCCAATGAACATCAAAACAAGTACCCCAAAGTCTTTATTACTAGGAAAAAGTAAATGATTCTGCCCAATTAACTGTGGGAAAAGAAGACAGGCAATACAATAAGAAATGTGTAGTAGGCCTGCCTTCATTCTCGCTCAATGACTGCCCTCAATGGCCACTGCTGAAAGCCCGAGTAAAGAAGCCAAGGCAGTCACCACTTGCTCAGTAAATAGGCAGGGAAACAAATCAATTGGTGTTGAATATAAAGACTGAATACATTGCTCACAGGCATGAAGCAGAATTGGGGGAGCCAGGAATGTAGGTGATACGTATTTCATATATATATGTTCATATATATGTATATTTTTTATTGATTTCTTTAAAGAGAGAGGAAGGGAGATGGAGAGGCAGAGGGAGAGGGAGAGGAAGAGGGAGGGAGGGAAGGAGAGATGGGGGAGAGAGAGAGAGAGAGAGAGAGAGAGAGAGAGAGAGAGAGAGAGAGAGTAATATTAGATGGCTTCTGACATATGAAGCTTGCGCATATCAGGTATGCTTGCAGAGTGAAAAGACTTCAGGAGGCGGGAGGTTCCCAGATGTGCTTTTATTTGCTGTGGAAACTGGAACAAATAATTGTTTCTTTAAGGCTCAATTTCCCCATTTAGAAAATAGGGTAGTATAAATAATTACAGCAGATAATGTGAGGATTATGAAATGGGCTAAGTGCCATTCCTGGGATGTGCCTTAAACCTCTCCCTGTAGTTTATCTCAACTATACATTGCATGCCTGACTTTTTAAAATGATAAGCAGGCATTTGAACATCCTCTGACCTGCTTTTATCATTTACTAGAAGCCCGTTGCATGAAGTTTCGTGCAAAAGACCTTCCTTCACCTGGCTGCTGGCACCAGTTTTCCGCCAGCACCAGTTTTCCTCTGGCCACCTGCTGATCAGAGCGCCTCCCGCCAGTGCGATCAGCCACCCTGAGTTCCCCCAGCGCCGCAGGTGGAGGAACTCGGGGTGGCCGATCACGCTGGTGGGAGGCACTCCTATCGGCGGGTGGCCAGAGGAAAACTGGTGCTGGCGGAAAACTGGTGCAGGCAGCCACGCAATCAGCCACTCCAAGTTCCGCCACAGGCGCCTTCCGCCGGCCCCATGGGTCCTCCCGCAGCGCTGGCTGTTGGGGCCGGCAGGAGGAACGGGGTGGGGGGGTGGGGGGGAGGGGGCGATTAGAACCCAATCAGCCACCCCGAGTCCCGCCCCCAGCCTCCCAACGGCCCAATCGTGGGCATAGCGGAGTGATGGTAATTTGCATATTACCATTTTATTAGGTAGGATAACTTATTAATATTCATTTTAATGATATGAATTTAATTCCCTGCTTATTTCTCTATTCATCCCAATCCCAAAAAGGGATTCACTTGACTACTTTTAAATGGACTGTATGCTGCTTGATTAATTAGCTATAATTCTCTATTGTGTTTAGAACTTAAAAATTATACTGCTTTTAATATTGGACAGACTATTTGTAGAACCTTTACAAATATATATTTAAGTTAGAAGAGTTGTTTAGAGTCAAAATCTCAGTCCTAACTCATGTTTAGACATGGAAAGTAAGATTTTTTCCCCCTACTGTTAGCTTTGGGTGGAAACACTTACTTCAGAAAAATGCATTTTGGTTAATTTTTAAACTGTAGTGATTGGTAAACTTTGGTATTGAAACAATAAGCTGTGAAGTATTAAATTAATGAGCACAATTCATTAAAATAAATCTTGTTGTTAAGTTTGCTTTTACTTTTCACAAAATTATGCTATTTCTCATTTATTTGTTTATTTTAAATTTAGATTTATCTTAATATTTTGTTTTTCTTAGTTATTCCAAACTTGATTGATAATGATTTCATATCAGTACTAAGTATTGGTATTAAAATTTTCATTTATATTTAATAGATTCATTCTTTCTTCCACCATCTGCCTTCTATTTATCCAGGTACATCTTTAGTCCACACTCACACACACACAGAAATGAGATGTTGTAGTTCACTTTTGTACCCATGGGGTTATAAACAATGAGGATGTCAGATCTTTCAGTTGTATTTGGTATCTTTTAGGAATAAAGATACTTTTAATATATAAATTTAATGTACAATTTAATTATAAGAGCAGTGCAAATATTAGGGTAAGCTCCTTTAACACAAAATAAAGTATTTTTAAATAATTTGTTTAAAAGGTTTAAATAGCTTCAGTTAAGATTTTCTATAAAATTTTACTAAATTTAATATTCCTGTATTTAGAGAAAGATCATACTAAATTTTATACATTACTAAATAAATCAATGAAGTATTTCCATTGTTCATCTATTTAAATTGAAAAACTATCAAGTATGAATAATTATTCCATTTTTCTACTCTATCAGCCTTTTCAGTATAATTTTTATTATTCTTTTAATAGTTACCCTGGAGATTATAATATGCATCCTTGACTTATTACAGTGTACCTTAAATTAGTTCATTAACTACTTCCACAAAATGCAAGCATCTTAGAAAAATTTAAGTACATTTTACCTTTTCCATCTTTTTTTATCGTGTATTTTATTTCACATATATTATGAACTTCTCAGATATTATTATTGTTGTTTTAAACATTAATTTTATTTGACTTAGCTGAATCATTACTCTTTTAGTGCTCTTAATTCTTTCCAGTGACTCTTAGTTTCCGTCATCTTTAAGAACTAGCTTTGACGTTATTTTTATTGTGTTATCTATTGGCAATGAATTATTGCAGATTGTGTATATCCAAATAGGCTTTGGAAGAATTTTTTCTAGGTATAGGATAGTAGATGAAAAGAAGAGCTCTCTTTTACTTAAACATTTTAAAGATGCCATTCCTACTTCAGTGGGAAGGCACGGGGTGGAAGAGGGTGAGAGATCAACCAAAGGACTTGTATGCATGCATATAAGTATAACCAATTGATACAGACACTAAGGGGGGGTGGGAGTGGATGTGGGGAGGTCAATGGGAGGGAAAGGAGACATATGTAATACTATATGTAACTAGAGGCCTGGTGCACAAAATTCATGCTCTCGGGGAAGGGGGTCCCTCAGCCCGGCCTGCACCCTCTCGCAGTTTGGGAGCCCTCAGGGGATGTCTGACTGCTGGCTTAGGCCCACAGAGAGTGGGCCTAAGCCAGCAGTCGGACATCCTTAGCACTGCCTTGGAGACAGGAGAGGTTCCCGCCACCACTGCTGCACTCGCCAGCCATGAGCCCAGCTTCTGGCTGAGCAGCACACCCCCTGTGGGAGTACACTGACCACCAGAAGGCAGCTCCTGCATTGAGTGTCTGGCCACTGGTGGTCAGTGAGCATCATAGCAACTGGTTGTTCAGCCATTCGGTAAATTTGCATATTAGCCTTTTATTATACAGGATACTTTAAACAATAAAAAAAAATATTGAAAACAAAATAAACAAACAAAAAATAAAGATGCCATTTCTTGCCTTTTACTTTTATTCATTTCATGGAAAGGTCATTGATCAATTTATTCTTATTCTCTTGAAGGTAATGTAAATTTTTAAAGCATCTGAATTATCTTCATTGTCTTATTGTTTTCCAGAAGTTTAACTTGAGGTGGTAAGATATAGTTATCTTAGTATATTTCTTGCTTAGAGTTCACAGTTTCTTAAACCAGTGGGTTAATGTATCTCATAAATGTAGGGACATTCTCAGTTATTATTACCCCTTCACATATTGCTTCTTCCCATTCTTTCCATGGGACTTGAGTTTTATTATATCAGAACTATTAACTGTGTTCTACATGTTTCTTTTGTTATTGGCATTCTCTTTTCTCTCTGTCCTTAGTTTTGATATTCCCATTTAAATTTATTTCCTGTTCACTAATCCTCTCCTTTACCATGTTAGGTTGTTGTTAAGGTCAACCAATTAATTATTAATTTCAGATATATCATTTTTTCAGTGCTAGAATATCTATTTGATTTTATAGACTTAATTTGCCATTAAAATTATTTTCTATCTTTTCATATCTTAAATAAAGGGAGGTGCTACCTTTTATACTGTCTTTTAACAAAACTCAGACATAGTAACTAAATCATGTGATGAACTTTAACAATGGATACATGATGTATCATCCTTTAGATGCCCAATAGAACAATTGAACATGGAAAAATCACCTTTTTCTCTCTCTTTTTAAAATATGTTTTTATTAATTTGGAGAGAGGAAGGAAGAGGGAGAGATCGAAACATTAATGATGAGAATCATCAGTCAACTCCTCCTGCACACTCCCTACTGGGGATCAAGCCCACAACCTGGACATGTACCCTGGCAGGGAATTAAACCATGACTTCCTGGTTCATGGGTTGACATTCAACCACTGAGCCACACCAGCCAGGCAGTCTTTTTCTCTGAAAGGCCTATAATATTGTGACAAATAAAACTTTTTTCATCTTAGTAAAAGTTTAGAAAATCATATTAACTTAATCCTTAACTTTTAGTTGCATTTGTTACTTTAAAATAAAATTTATATTAAAGTGACAATAAAAAATAAGTAAACATTTATTAACAAAGTATGAATATTAAAAGCTAAGCATGTTGAATCACATGTTTTGTTCACAGTGTGTGACTGAGAAACACATATTTCAAGGATTATAAGATTTTCATAGATGGGATCTATTATAAGCAACATGTTAGGTTCAATTGATGGTAAAGTATGGTGACAATGCAATATTTTGAACACATTTAATATAATAAATAAGATGTACTCAATATTTATTAAAAGTTTACTCATTTAAAATTAACCTCAAAATCAATATTCAGGAATATTTGGTTTTAAGACATTTTTATAGACTTTTAAAATATAATGATTATTATTTTTCATTAATAAACCAAAACTATGGACATATTATAGCTAACATTTTTAATGAATGTTGATTTTATGATGACAGTAATGAAAACCAGACAGGTTTAATACTCTAACTGGTAGTTGAATATAAAATACCTTATAAGAAACAAAAAAAAAATTCTGATGCTTAATTTGTTGTAAACATAATTACTTTTGTTCAAACAAATGACAAACAAAAGCAGAAGAATTGATGCATTGCCAAATACTGCTTTTCCCCAAGATGAAAATAATTTTTACAAAAAGAAATTACATATTATAGGTTGCTCAGCTCTTGCTGAGATAGTATCACTCACCCACATGGAGTACACCACAAAGAAATGTGTTTTGTCTTTGTTGTTGTAGTTTCTAATTTGAAAGATAAAAGTTTTCTCATAACATACAAAGGCATATTTATGCTGCTTTGGAAAAGCAGAGGCTGTGACTTTTTAACGCCAAAACAATTGAATAAAAATGAATGATATAGTCAATTAACTAGTTGTTTTATCTGTATGAACCCCAACTACCTGTCTAATTGGTTGGCTCAACTCGTTGCTTTCATTTCCACTGTATAAGAAAAGCTTAAAAGAAAATCGATGGATGCCATAATGAAAATATTTCAACACCCCCTGGCATAACTAAATTAAAAAAGAAGGCATTGTGGTTTGTTCCTACAGCCAGCAAAGCTCCCCAGAAATAATGATTTTTGTTAAACCATGCATAAGTTTTCCTGAGATAGAGACTTAGTGAACTCATTCCTAATTCTTCTGTTGTGTATTGACCAACAGAGACTTAGACACAGAAGCTTATGGAGAAAAATGCAACAGAAACCGGGAAGTACAATTTAAGGATTCTTTTCTTCTCTTTAATCTTTCCACTAATATTTTGATTTATAAGCATGGTTGAAGAGGTTCTTTAATTTAAAGCAGTGTCACAAAAGAGTGTGAAAGGAGAAAATGGATGAATTAATCTGTGGGCCATATGCACATGTTGGACATCAAGGTACTTTTATTTTTTTATTTTTTTATTTTTATTATTATTTTTTAATATATTTTATTGATTTTTTACAGAGAGGAAGAAAGAGGGATAGAGAGTTAGAAACATCGATGAGAGAGGAACATCGATCAGCTGCCTCCTGAAAACCCCCTACTGGGGATGTGCCCGCAACCAAGGTACATGCCCTTGACCGGAATCGAACCTGGGACCCTTGAGTCCGCAGGCCGACGCTCTATCCACTGAGCCAAACCGGTTTCGGCAACTTTTAAATTTTTAAAATAGTTTTGAAGTATAGCATTGAAAGTATTTAATGTGATTATTCACTTATAAGAAGCTACCAAAGAACATGTATTTGTAGAATGTTAAGTAATACCAAAATGCAGGGATCTGGGACTCTTCCCTTAAGAGAATATGAGTAATTGTAAGGTAGGGTTAACAATGACTCTTTAGAATCAGACTGCCCGGCCTCAAATCCTTGCTTTTTCACTCACCATATGTGAAACTGTTATTGGGAAATTATTATTGTCTCTCTCTGCTTCCTCAGTTTGCTCATCCATTAGAATGAGAGTTATAAATGAACTCCTAACATATAAGATTAGTTAGGAGTTCACTTAAATGAGCTACTGTAATAATCCTAACACAATGCCTGGCAAATGGAAAGCACTTAGTAAATATCCGTGACCATTATTATGTTACCCTGTCTGAAGCTATAGTCCAGTATATCCCAATGTAGCCCCTTGACATTGACATATGAATCACATTCTGCTTCATGATATTCTGTGGTGAAAATAATTTTTTTGCATCTTAAATATGCAACTCAGATGATTCTTAAATATAACACAACTAGAGGCCCAGTGCACAAATTTGTGCACAGGTGGGGTCCCTCGGCCTGGCCAGTAATCAGGGCCAATTGTGGCCTTCTAGCCCAGTCCCAATCGGGGCAGATGGGGGCCAGCCAGGGAGGGACTACAAGAGTTTGTTCAGCCTGGCGGAAGGGCTCCAGGGTGTGTCCTGCCCATCTTGCTCAGTCCCAATAGGCCAGACCCCAGCAGCAAGCTAACCTACTGGTCAAGCATCTGCCCCTAGTGGTCAGTGTGCATCATAGCGACTGGTCGAGTGGTCGACCAAAGGGTCTACCAATTGGTCGGACACTTAGCATATTATGCTTTTATTATATAATATGTCATTACCCATTTATTCACACCTTTATTCATTCAAGTATTTACTGAATAACTTCAATGAGCCCCTTATTTGCTAATTTTAAGTTGCAAAGCAAATAATTTTTCTTTAGGAAGTTCACACATGAGAAAATAAGAATCCCTGAAAATTCAACCATCCATTGGTAAGTAAACACTGAAATGATGGTGATATCCAAACACACACAGACACACACACACACACACACATACACACACACACAATTTTAATAATGACAATCATAGCATATTTTAGGGTTTTCTCACATATGATAATATAAGTATTTTACATCATTAAATACTAGAGGCCCGGTGCATGAATTCGTGCACGGGTGGGTCCCTTGGCTTTGCTGGCAATTGGGGCTGATCGGTGCCATCTCTCCCAATCCTGATTAGGACAAGCAGCGGTGGGGAGGGACAACAGGAGGTTGGCCGGCCCCATGAGGTTGACTGTGGGAACGTACTGAACACCAGGGGGCAGCTCCTGCATTGAGCATCTGCCCCCTGGTTGTCAGTGCACATCATAGCTACCGACCAGTCGTCCGGTTGTAACAGTCGCTTAGGCTTTAATACATATAGACAAGAGGACTGATGCATGAAATTTGTGCACTGGGGTGGGGGGTGTCCTTCAGCCCAACCCGCACCCTCTCCAATCTGGGACCCCTCGGGGGATGTCCGACTGCCTATTTTGGCCTGATCCCTAAACTGGCAGTCGGACATCCCTCTCACAATCCAGGACTGCTGGCTCCCAACCACTCGCCTGCTTGCCTGCCTGATTGCCCCTAACTGCTTCTGCGTGCCAGCCTGATCACTACCTAACCACTCCCCTGCCAGCCTGATCGATGCCTAACTGCTCCCCTGCCGGCCCAGTCACCCCCAACTGCCCTCCCCTGCTGGCCTGGTTACCCCCAACTGTCCTCTCCTGCGGGCCTGGTCCCCCCCAACTGCCCTCTCCTGCAGGCCTGGTCGCCCCCAACTGCCCTCCCCTGCAGGCCTGGTTCACCCTGACTGCCCTCCCCTGCAGACCTGGTCCCCCCAACTGCCCTCCCCTGCAGGCCTGGTCGCCCCCTGACTGCCCTCCCTGCAGGCCATCTTGTGGTGGCCATCTTTTGACCACATGGGGGCAGCCATCTTGTGACCACATGGGGGTGGCCATCTTGTGTGAGGGCATGATGGTCAATTTGTATATTACCTCTTTATTGTATAGGATATTTAAAGGCTATATAGTAACATGAAGATGTAACTTATTTAACCAAGGCCCTATTATTATGAATATAGCCCTAAATTATGCTAAAATTTCATACATAAAATATTTGTGCAAATATATATTTTTTAGAATAAAGTTTTAGGAAATGAATTACTATAAAGAGAAGGACTTTGGTTCCTATTGACAAACGACCTTCCATGAAGTTTGTCTTTCTTTACATTCTTCCTAGTGTGGAAGATTTCATTACTGTAGAAAATTATGCAGTCTCTCAGGTAAGAGGATTCTATACCCCCTCTCATTGCCATGATTTATTCAATGAAATGTGCCATAACCTCCATTTATTATGTGTGTGTTTAGTGTTACCATGATTTTGGTGTTTATCAATGAATAGATAGTTTTTTAAATTGATCCTTAGATTTTTATTCTTCTTCCAGTAGGGAGTGTATACTTTCCAACACAGACTTCAGACTTAGACATGTAACTTGCTTTAGCCAATTAACTGTGAATATTAAGTACTTAGCAAAAGCTTTTAAGAGACATTGCATGGCTCCTCTGCCATTCTTTCCCTCTAGGACATGAGCATGTCCCAGAAAAATGTCTGTTACATCACCCTGTATCCCAGAATGAAGAAGCCACATGGAGAAGAGCAGAAATTGAGTTCACAGTTTATATAAATTGTGCAAGTCACTGAAAATTTGGTGTTGTTACCACAGCATAGACAAGAAAAAGCTAACTGGTTCACATGACAATGTTCATTTTGTAACACCCTGGTTAATCCTGGACATTAACATTTAAAACAAAGTATTTGTTTAGCTTGTTATCACTCATCTTTTTACTGCTAATCCTTTATTTTTTTCAGTTTACCTTTTCAACCAAATTTGAGACTCTGCTTTTATAACTTGGATAGAGTTTATGGAATTCCATTTTCATTTATATATTTTGATTTTTCTTTATTAATAATTTCTTAATGGCATTAGTTCTCAATCTTCTTTCCTTCTTACATTTTCTTTTTTTTATAATTTGGAGAGGAACACATCCTTACTTACTTAATTCAACTAGTGACTTCCTTAAATTTTAAAAACAAATCATAAATACATAATTTTCTTAATATCAATCTCAAAAGACAAATACTTATTTTTTCCTTCCAGCACATATAAGAATATAGCTCTACTTTGGATTTACCAGATTTTCTGAATTCCATATGTTTGTAGCCAAAATCTAGAAGAGTATCCTAATTCTCATTATATCAATATACTAGAGGCCCAATGCATGAAATTCATGCAAGGGGCTCGGCTCTCACAGTCCCAGCTTTGTCCGGAAGGATATCTGGAAGGTTGTTCAGCTGTCTGGTCTAATTAACATATTACGCTTTTATTATTATAGATTTTATCCAATAAATACAATTATATTTGACAAATGACATCTAGTTTTTAAACTATATTTATAAAAATAAACTAGTTTCAATCCAACATTAATATTTTAAATAGTCATTACTGATCCTATATCATGACTCACCTACCCTGACTTCAATTGTCTCTGACTAAACATTTTTGTTTCAGGAAACCTATATGTTTCAAGTTTACTTTCTCAGCTCCCATACAGCTATCATTATCTTTCTTGGCTTTCCTACATGCATGAAAATTAACGTTTGCTTTATAACTCTTGGATCTAAAAACTTTTTAATTCAATTGGAAAAAAAGTCAATCTGATTATTTTACACTTTTGGTGAGTTGATTAAAATATTTCAGTCTGGCGTGACTAAATTCCTATCTCATGTAATTTCCTTCAATGATATATAGTGAAGAATTTGTATATGACCACTCAATTCCTTTCATTTCAGGAGGGATTCCTTATATAATATTCTTGATTATCACTTCTGTTTGTTCTTGTCAGGTACAGCAATTATGCTAATGTGGGCTGATCTCTGTTTTCTCTCTTCTCCATCTCTAATTATTTTCTAATATTTTTCCCCCATCTCTTAAATCCTAGAACACTTTCGCAGCTCTCCTCATCATGTACTTAAGCTTATTCATGCCATATCTGATTTAACAATCCCTAACATTTACTAATTCAGCAATTAAGCTTTTTTGTTTTGTTTTGTTTTTATCTTCCATACTTATATTTACTCCATTTTTTGGCCTACTTCTTCTCTAGCTCTTATTTTTTGTTTGTTTTCTTCTCAAATCTTTGATTCCTTATTTATATTTCTTTTTTTGCTTCTTTTGAGACAAGAAAATAAGTTGTATTCAATTTCTTCTGTTCTATATATTAATTCAGTTTTTCAATTAAAATATTATAATTAAAAGTTTGACTCCAGAAACTTTACAACCATTGAATAACAACATCCCATTTTCCTTAGCCCCTTGTAGTCCCTGGCAACCACTACTGTATTTTTCTGTTTCTATGAATTTGACTACTTTAGATACCTCATATGAGTGGAATCATACAGTATTTGTCTTTCTGTGCCTGGCTTATTTCACTTGGCATGATGTCCTTCGGGTTCACTAATGTTGTCACAAATGGCAGGATTTCCTTCCTTTTAAACACTGAATAATATTCCATTGTATGCATACACCACTTTTTTATCCATTAATTTGTCCGTAGACACTTGGGTTGTTTCCAGAGCTTGGCTACTGTGAGGAGTGCTGCAATGAACATGGGAAGATAGATATCTCTTCAAGATCTTGATTTCAATTATTTTGGGTATATGTCCAAGAAGTGAGATCATATGGTGGTTCTATTTTTAATTTTTTGAGTAAGTTCTATATGCTTTTCCATACCTGTTGCTTCATTGTACATGTCCACTAACAGTGTACAAGTGTTCAAATTTTCCACAGCCTTACCAGCAGCTTACTTTTGAGTTTTTTAATAGTAGCCATCTTAACAGTTAACAATATGGTATTGTGCACTTCAAAATTTGTTTATAGGGTAAATCTCATATCAAGTGTTCTTACCACACATAAAAAAATAAGCAACAGGAAACTCTTGGTGGTGTTGCAAATTTATATTTCCTTGATTTTGGTGATGGTATCACTGGTGTTTTTATGGGTCCAAACTCATCAAACTGTACATAAGAAATCTGTGAAATTTTCTATAAATCCCTAATACCCCAATAAAATCTTTTTAAAAGTTTGAGTTCTGGAAATCATACTGTTTGTTTTTAATCTTGACTTTATCAATGACTGGTGGTGTAATACTGGAATCCTCACTTAATTACTCTGGACTTACTCATATGTAAAGTAAAGACAGTACTAATAATTAAAGTAAGTGTCATAATAAAACAGGTGGTGCTGTGCTCCATAATATTAGCAATGCTCTTGCACACCCTCCTCTGTGCTTTGTATTCCTGCGCCCCAATGTCTCTCAGAAGCCCTACACTGCTCCTTGATTTTCCGTTGTTAATTTTTGGTCTATTTATTTTATTTATTTTTAGTTTTATTATTTGTATCTGTCTACCTATTTTAAACATCGAAAATCTAACCAATTTTTATATATTTCCCAAACTGGGGTGACCTGGTTTCCTGAGAAAGCAATAATGGCATAATGGAAAGTAAACAGAACAGAACTTGATCCCACAAAACTGACTGAAACCTTGTAAGATGTGAGGGCTAGGAGGGGATAGATGAAAAGTATTCTACTTGCAGCAATGTTACTACTGCATATTGAACAAAACAATCCTGGGTAGAGAACTCCAATGTTCTCTACCTACCTCAAACAAATGGGTGACAGATGTGGCTACTGATAGCTCTGTGGACCTGGAGATTTTCTACCCCAAACAAATGGGTGACAGATGTGGCTACTGATAGCTCTATGGACCTGGAAGATTCCTTTAGACTTACATTCAGAGTAGCTGGAACATATATACATATTATTATTTTTTTAATAATTTTTATTTGAAATATATTTTTATTGATTTCAGAGAGGAAGGATGAAGGAGAGAAAGCTAGACATATCAATGATGAGAGAGAATCATTGATTGGCTGCTTCCTGCACATGCCCTATTAGGGATAGAGCCTGCAACTTGGGCATGTGCCCTGACCAGGAATCAAACTGTGACCTCCTGGTTCATAGGTCAATGCTCAACCACTGAGCCACCCTGGCCAAGCTACACCTACTATTATATTTAACTAGAGGCCTGGTGCACAAAATTTGTGTATGGGTGTGGGGGAGCAGTCCCCTTAGCTCAGCCTGCACCCTCTCCAATCCGGGACCCCTTGGGGGATGTCTGACTGCCGGTTTAGGCCTGATCCTAGGGATCAGGCCTAAACCGGCAGTCAGACATCCCTCTCACAATCCTGGACCGCTGGCTCCTAATCACTCACCTGCCTGCCTGCCTGGTTGCCCCCACTGCTGGCCTGGTTGCCCCCAACTGCCCCCCCACCAGCCTAGTCGCCCCTCACTGCCCCCCCCCGCCAGCCTAATCACCCCCAACTAACCCCCTGCTGGCCTGGTCACCCCCAACTGCACCCCCCTGCTGGCCTGGTCACCCTCAACTGCCCCCCCCCCCACCAGTCTGGTCATCCCACGCAGCCTGCTGTTCAGTTGTTTGGTTGTCCCTCACTAACCCCATGCTGGCCTGGTTGCCCCAAGCAGCCTGCTTGTTCAGTTGTTTGGTCATCCCTTACTAACCCCCCTGCTGGCCTGTTTGTCGGTAGCCATCTTGTGAGGGTGTGACAGTCAATTTGCATATTACCTCTTTATTATATAGGATTAGTGAATTCTCTGTATATGGGATAAAGTTCTCCATAAAATATTCTTCCCATTTTATATAAGGTTTTAACTGTGAATCTATTTTCTACCTCCCAAATTATTTTCATTTTTCTTGTCTATTTATCATTTTAGTTCCCCTTGCTTTGTGTTTGCTTTTTTATATCTGTCTCATCCCAAGGGCTTAGAAATATTAGACTCTATATCTTCCTGGGACTGCTTTAATCAGAACTCTAGCTTCATCTAGATTTTGCTCTGATTCTTTTTGCTCATGGCTACAACCAAAGGACAGAGTCACTCCATCTCCTGAACATAGCCTCACCCAGGGAGATCAAGGCAGAATCCAGAATGTACTTCACCCCTCTAGAAGGGAAACATAAACACTTTTAGCCAAGTTTATTTCTGCCCAGAGTAATACAGGCTATAAGGCCATGCCATCTTCAAATATCTGAAAGGCTATTATATAAAACTAGTGACCTGGTGCACAGATTTGTGCACATTGAAAGGAAATTGCTCCCACAGGGGGAGCGCTGCTCAGCCAGAAGCTGGGCTCATGGCTGGCTAGTGCAGCGGCAGTGGTGGGAGCCTCTTCCACCTCCGTGGCAGTGCTAAGGATGTCCAACTGCCGGGCTGAGCGACTCCCCACCCCATGAGTGCACGAATCTTGTGCACCGAGCCGCTAGTATAGAGATAATCACCCAAAAGAACAAGAATAATATAATGGGAAAATGTTACTTGAAGGTTTAATATAGGGAATACTTTCTTATATTAAGTATGATACATTTCTAAAAAAAAGAAATGGCTCTCTAGTAAGGTACCAAGGCCCTGTCCCTGGAAGTATTACAGGAGAGACAGTGTGATTATCTGTTATAAAGTATTTTAGAAGTGTTTTAGCCAATTGGACAAAGCAGCCACATCAATGGTCATCAAACTGTGCTTTGGGGAAGTTCAGAGTTCTGTGGCAGGAGATGAGAACTAGCTTACTTCTTCCTCCTAAGCCAAAGTTGCTACACTTTTCATCTGTTTTGTATTTGGGGTTGCATATTTCATATTATTTGGGAAAAAGTTATGGTGGTATAATAAAGTCGTAACTGGCTAGCCTAGATGACATTTAAATGCACTTTCATCTCAATAATTCTGTGATATGATTTTAAATGTCTATGATTCAATATAAAATATAAAAATATAAAGTTAAGAAACAATTAAAAAGGTTGGCCTATCATTCCCCTCCATTTATTTTTAATAACTTCTTATTTAAATAGCATAACATAATAAAAATAATAGTTTTGAGACAGTATGGCAAATGTACTATTCAAGATAAAGGAGTTTTAGCCTAATGTTTGCTTATGCATCAGGACATAAATTAAAAATATTAGTAAGAAGTCACCAAATCCATAAAGTATAAAAATATGCAGTATATTCTATAGGCAGCTAAAATATTACTTAAGATATCCTTTACAAATATTTAGATCCATTATGATTCAATTGTAAAATAATGTGCTGTTTTCAAAGGAACTAGCAGAATATTTGCGGTAAATAATTTTTTTTTATAATCCAGAATGCTTGTAAACGATGCATTATACATTATGTATCAGCAAGATTTGGCCTCTCTTTACACAGTTTTCAGTAATAAAACTAGACTTTTATCCTGGTTTACTCAAGGATTAGAAATTTCCATATGAAAAGCCACGATTGTGAATTTCAATATGAGTAAAATTCCCAGTTCCATAAAATGGAAACATCCAATTACTTAAGTTTATTTGTCATAAGGAACAAATAAAACAAGAATTTGACTCAGTATTTATTGAGTGCAGATGATATAGAGGAAATATGGATTCTGGTTTCCATTTTCTTATTTTCTATTGGTAACACGAAACATTCTCAGTGATATTGCAGCTTCTGTGGGTTACAGAATTTCCACCACCCTGTGCCTTCAGATAACTATGAGAATCCTGTAGTCATGAACAGCCTGTGTTCTTGAATGATGTTCTGTCATTAACATTTTCTCATTATGGTTCTGGTCCTGTCTTTGTATACTTGAAAGGACTGGAAAATGGATTAAGAAAATAGGCATGTGTTCATAGAAATAAAATTCTATCCTGTGTGGACAAAAATCTTACACCTATGGACGAGGACAATGGGGATGGCGGGGTAAAGGAATGGGGTGGGGTGGGAAACGGGTGGAGGGGAGCTATGGGGGGAAAAAGAGGAACAACTGTAATAATCTGAACAATAAAGATTTATTCAAAAAAAATTCTATCCTGTGAATATATATGATTGAACTATTGCTGAATCAACAAAAGGCATATCCAAAACAGGAATCTCAGTATTCCATTTTCTATGTAATTCCTGAAGAATTAAAATTTCTACACTTTTATGTAACTTTAATGAGGATTATGTTTTACTAGAGATCCATAACTTCCAGTAAGTATGGGGCATAGTAGTATTAATTTAAAAAAATAATTCTGGTACTTCACAGGCATGTTTTCTGTTTGTTTGTTTCATTTCTACTTATATGAAAACTTTGGGGGTTTGGGGTCAGGCCAAATAGCATACTAAACATAAGACCAAAAATAAGATGTGCTTGATGAGCAACCATTTGTTTGCCCTTCTTAAGCAAACTTGAATTTCTTATAGTGACCAAGTAATGACAATTAGTAAACTGATCAGTTTCAATGACCAAGTTAAATACTCTCCAGCTGATTCTGTCATCAATGTAAACGTGTTTTGTAACACTGTTTATGTATGTGCATCCGTGCAATTACTTTTGTTATCAATTTATTATTTCATATTATGATAATGCTGTATTCAAACAACATTTTTAGAACATGTATTTATAGCATACCTACCATATGCAAGGTACCAGAGCATTACCCACTCCTGAACTTCACACTCCAGTGAGAGGGTTTAATCTTGTAAAGCACCAAAAACTTCCTAGGGAGTAATAGGTGCTCTAAGAGGGGATATGGGTAAATTCCTATGAATAATTAGAAGACACAAACATGTATGACTGTAGCAGGTTTAGGGAAGTTTTTATGAGAGATGGCACTGGAAATTGGCTTTAAGGAATTAAAGCATTTAGAAGGGGAGAGAAATAATGAGGGAAGAGTTGGGGGAGAAAAATATACTAGGTAGAAGGCTTAGTGTGAAAAAAAAAAAGAATTGTAGAAGCAGTTCTCCAAAAAGAGTTATAGGATGAGGTCAATGCCAAATATTTCACTCTATCATTCACAGGATCAAATCTAGAAGAGGCCAGTAGGGAATTTTCAACATATAATTTTTGGAGCTGTTTTCTAGGACCATTTCCTGCCCTTTGAAAGGACAGTGAGTACAATGTCCCCAGGACATAGTCTATTTTGAAAATATCCCACTCTGAAAATGGCACCAAATGCTCAATGTAATACTCGAAATCCAACCAAAACATACAAGTTAATGCATTCCAATTTCATGTTTATGTGTCATTTGCAAAATAAAACAGTATAATGTTTAGAAGGGAGTTTTCATTTTAAAAAGTAAGGTTACAAGGATACAGAAAGAATGCTTTCTGTGAGGAAAGAAGCCATTTTAACAACTGTTTTTCCAAATGCTTTAAATTCTTAGGGGGAAAAAGTATTTGTGAGCATAAGGATTGATTTAGCCAAAGAATAATCTTGGTAGGGGAAAAAGGCATTAAGTGATGACATAAGCATCTCATTTAAGTGGGCTTTGTTTTATTTGTAATTGGAAATAGCTATTTCATTCAAACATAAACATCTGAAGTATACAGTCAGGTAGCCCTATGACTCACATACTGTATTCCAATTCAACTTTTGCCTGCTCTGAAAGTACTTTAGACAATTAATCTACAACATTATGATAGAGGTCACCTTATCAACAAGTCTGTGCTTTCACTTATTTACTTATATCAAACCCTTTTCCTGACAAATGAAAGATGTTCCTATTATGCCAAAAAAGTTTTGGTCAAGGGCACATGCCCTGGTTGTGGGCTCAATCCCCAGTAGAGGCCATGCAGGAGGCAGCCAATCAATGATTCTCTCTCATCATTGATGTTTTTAACTCTCCCTCTCCCTTCCTCTCTGAAATCTATAAAATGTATATTAAAAAAAATCTGAACTGGGATATTAATTTGAAAGCTGCCCAAGAGTCTTACTTTTATGATCAGCACTGCAGCAGCATCTTTTGTTCCTTCATAAGTGACTCTTCATAATTACCCTAAAATGTGGTAAATGCCCCATATTCCATCTTCTTTTTCTCATTGCTGCTTTCTTCACAAGGAGCCCACCAGAATCAGTAGCCAGATCAACACAAAGCATTCTTTATAAGAAATTTGATTTCTCTATATCACAAATTAAATATACCTAAGTCATTAAAATAATAGTGTTATATTTATTTTTAATTGTTCTAAATTTCCTTTTAAAATGGCAATTTAACTTTTTTTAAATTTCTGAGCTATGAGGATTTAAAAAAGAATGAAATAAGATGCAAGATGCAGGAGTAAAAGAATACAAACTGCCCAGCCAGTGTGGCTCAGTGGTTGAGCATCAGCCTATGAGCCAGGAGGTTACGATTCCATTCCTCGCCAGGGCTCACACCCAGTTTGAGGGCTTGATCCCCATAGGAGGTGTGAAGGAGGCAGCTGATCAACAATTCTCTCTCATCATTGATGTTTCTATCTCTCTCTCCCTCTCCTTTCCTCTCTTAAATCAATAATAAATATATTTTTTAATGCAATCAAGGAAAAGAATGAAGATGTTAGAGACAAAAAAAAAATATCCTAAAATGATGCCTGCATATATTCTTTTCTCAGCAGTCTTCAGTGACTCACTCTGATTTAATAAGTCCTTTTTTTCCTTTCTCTTAATGTTGAAATAATATTATTTGTCACATTACGTATTTACAGTATCAGAAACATTAGTAGATCTTTATACGTACATACACTAAAATCTCTATGAAAAGATGATTCAAAGCAGTTCATTTACTTCTGAATTTCAACATAATCTGAGACATTATAATGAATGTATTATATTATAGACTCAATAACCACTTTGAATGATGCAATTGCTTTTTAAACAATAATGAAGGTAAAAGGAAGAAAAAGTTTCCACACATAATGGCTTTCTGAGGACAATTTCTAAAATTATGTAAAAAGCAAATAAGTAAATTATTTGTGACTGCTCTTGAAAGAAATAAACCAAACATAATCAGAATTAGTCAACTATAGTCAAATTACAGCTGTTCTACACAATAGTAAACACATGGGTTATGTATTTCAAAAAAATGCCAGGCAAGCTCTGGTTCTAGCTTATGTTTTCCTTTTGTGAAAAAAAGAAAAGGAAATAGAAAATAAAATGTACATTGGGAAAAAATGTATAACAACTAACAATATTTTTCAAAACAACCCCCACTGTAACTATTCTGAGGCTACACAATGTGTCGTCATTGTCACCCAACTCATTATAGCTCAGAACAGAAAATCATTATGTACCTGAATCATTGCACAGAAGGAGAAAATCAAAGATGGAATATAATAAGAGGAGAACCACTGAGGTAGAGCTTTTAATTTTGTAAGGTGTTAGCTATAATTATTAAGAACTTTCTGCTAGACACAATATTAAACATTTTATATCTATGTCATCATTTCATCTCCACAACACTATTAGGTGTTACTACTATTATTTCTGTTTTACAGATTATGAGGTCAGAGAGATCAAATGATGCTCTAGGTATCATAGTTAGTAAAGTGGCAAATGGGAGCACAACCCACATACTAGATTTATTTGCTCAGAACTAACTGGTTTACTCGGCCAAGGCTTCTTGAGTAGCATCTGAGGAGCAAGCAGGTAGATGTGGGAACATAGTGCTGCCCAGACAAGAGGGCCCTTGAGCCACATTCTGAATTTTGAAGAATATTTGAGATGGAGGGAAGGGAGTAGACGGAATCAATTTATACCCCTAGGGGTTACGGATATATCACGTTAGTGCTCGAGTAAGGGGGCCAGAGGAACATGGCTAAGATGATGGAAGCCTCTGACCCAGCAGAAGGCAGAAAGCCTATGGCCCTCCCTCCCAGGTCTATCCCAAATAGAGTCTCCCAGTCAGAGAAGCAGAGCTTCATCTACCACCAGAGATTCAAAGATATGTTGACCATTCTCACCACCCAACACCAGAGTTTGTACACTGTGACAATCTTAGACTGACTGACCAACCACCTTACCTTCTATCTTCTATGTATCAAATGTTTTCAGTATTTTCCCCAAAGTTCAGTTGGGCAAGATCGTCACCTGACCACACCAGCTATTGAATGCTGAAGCTGCCAGTTGTCACTCAACATCTCTGCCTGTGAACATACCAGCTGATGAGCAAGTCATGTTGATTTGAAAGACTTTTATGCATTTATGAGATTACATTTATTTACTCTTTCCAAATTAAACCTAGAATTTTCACAATGAGCATATATAGTTTGAATGCAAATGCACATTAAAATAACTATTAACATTATTTTAAGGCAGAAATCTGGCAAGACCCTAATTTTAGACATTCTGTTCATACCACGCAAAACCTTTATTTAGCCATTAAATGTTTATTTTTTCTAAGGAATGTGTTTATTTAATTCCATGCCTTTTATAAGGGAGGCAGCAGAATAGAAACACAGAGGGATTAAAGGATTTTTCAAACAAAACTGTAATTTATCTAAGCTTCCCTTTGAAGTCTGGATTTTGAACAGTTGATATGTGCTTGAAGGAAATCTCGGCAGTGGGCAAAGATGGCCATTGCCACATGGAGAAGACTGGGGTTGACGAGTGCCCCAGAAGGAGATAGTAACCAGTATTCTGTAAAGCACATTACCAAGCTGCATGTTCCATTTTTATTTATTTCACTAGAGGCCCAGTGCATGAAAATTTGTGCACTCAGGGGGGTCCCTCAGCCCGGCCTACACCCTCTCACAATCCGGGACCCCTTGGGTAGGGTCCCTAGGCCTGGCCTGAGATAAGGGCCTATCGGGGCTTTCATTCCCCTGGTTGCAGGCAGCTGGCCCCACCCCCGCCGCTGCCACTGCTTACCATCTGTGCAGTGCTGCCCCCCTCCCCTGCCACCGGTGGCCTCCCTCTGCAGGCAACAGGCTGGGGTGCAATGGCTTGGCTGGCCTGGGCCTCCCTCTTTCTTTGCTGGGGGACGGGGCCAGCCCTGTGAGGGGCCGTCTGCCTACCTGATCACCATTAACTGCTGGTCTGCCTACCTGATCACCCCTGATCACTCTGCCTGCCTGCCTGATTGCCCCTAACTGTTGCTTGGGGGTGGGGCCAGCCCAGCAAGGGGCTGACTGCCTACCTGATCTCCCCTAATCACTCTGCCTGCCTACCTGATCACCCCTAACCGCTGATCTGCCTACCTGATCACCCCTAACTGCTGATCTGCCTACCTGATAACCCCTAACCACTGGTCTGCCTACCTGATCACCCCTAACCCCTCTCCCTGCCTGCCTGATTGCCCCTATCTGCTTGCTTGGGGGGCAGGGCCAGCACTGACTTCGGTTGGTCAGCTTCCGGTGGTTACTGCTCCTTACAACCCAGGGTTTTTATATATTAGGGATATATATATATATATATATATATATATATATATATATATATGGTTTAAGTATCCCAGCTTTATTTAAACAATGTAATAGGAAATAAGGGGGAAAGCCACAATCCTATGCTTAGGTCAGGAAATGTTGAAGTGAAACCAACAATGGTGAGATGGAATTGATCATCCAAAGGTGTCAAAAGAAGTGGAAACCCATGGGATGAGAGTTGGCATTCCACAGTTCAGCCACTCCTTCTGGGAGGTGAATGTATCTTTTAAATGAAATTACTTGAATTGTGTGTTTTTAATGAGAAACAGCTGTAGGAACCCATAGTGAGACTTTCTGTGTACTCAATAAGGCTGTAGAAGTAGAACCTGGAAATACACAGTTTGAGGTGAGCCAGAGTTTCCCAGATGGAAACAAGGCCTATCCTGTGTGTTAGAGCTGCCATCTCTAGCCAAGTGGCAGTAAGTCTAATAGTTCTCTGCTCCTCAGAGATGTGGATTGGCGACTGAACCTAAAACATATTTTGTAAGAAATAAGGAGACACCGAGCATGGAGATTATGTGTGTATCTTCAATTTGGGGCACACCATTTGAACAAGCAAATAGAGAAGTTGAATAAAACCAACCAAAAAATGGGTCTGAATCCTCATCATTCTTGCTAATAGTGGAACCAGAGACCAGCCTTTGTGGTCTATCTTAGCTGATCAGCAGTTTCCTTTCAACTCATATTTGAGCAATCTGGGTTCTGTCCAAGTTCAGCATTTTATTATCTCACTATTTTGGCACTAATCTCTTGGCTTCTGATCTGGCTATAAATCAATTGACTTCATACCTGAGACTTAGTCAAAAGAAAAATTTTTTTTTCACTTGGGTATTATGCAGAGACAAAACTAAACAAACCTTAGTCTGGAGGAAAAGAGGCAGTATTTTCTTTATTCATTAAAACATCATCAATTCATACTCAGTCCTTCTTAGGAAGCTATCATTTATTACCAACACTTGAAGTCTCTGTGACTCAATCCATATACACACCATTAATAATCGCCCTAAATGCAGGAATGCCATGCTACTCCCGGCTTCTTTGCCACATTTGGCTATAGTTGCAGACCAGCTGGAATGCTACTTTTCTAATTGCATCAGAGACGGAGGAGTTCTAAGAGAAAATTGCATCATTTACTTTTCCAACAGAACTGTATCCAAATCATTGAATTAAAGATATGAATATTTTCTATTTTAGCTGTTATCATAGTCAAGTCTTGACAAAGTTTTTTTGATTTAAGATTTAGAGAAAAAAATGGAATTAATCTTAGGTGAACAGAATGTTACGTACAGTAAGGCACCATTTGAGAGCTATCAGATAGCATTTCAAGTTCCCACCCAAGTTTTGTTGGATTTAATACTAAAATGGGTGTCTTCTTCTTAAAGTGAAGGTTGTTCAGCATTATGTTTAGACCAAGAAATGCAATTTTTGTTTTACTGTTGTATATGTGTTTAGAATGTATATAGAATCTAATAACTTAGCCCACTATGTTATATCCATTCATTTCCATTTCCACGTTCAAAGCTAAACTTTACTGTGTGTTCTTGATAAGCAAGCTAACATCACATAATTATTACCTTTGATTCTCAATAGGTGGTAAACCATTTTGAAATGAACTGCATGTGCCTCCTAACAGAAGCTTGTCTTTACGGTAACTCTTAGCAATAAATAATCAACAACTGAATATCTTCCACTATATCCATGTTAAATGGAAATACAGAGAAGTTTTAAAAAAATATTACATCTTGTTGTAAATGAACAAATCATTTCCAACTGAGTCTCCATTATAAGTCTGCTGCCTTTACCAAGACCATTAGCAATATGTAATTGTGTAAAAAAAAAATCTTTACCTTTACTTATCTATTCAATTTTCATTGGTCTTTCTTCCCTATATTGTAACCTAAAGTTTGGAAAAGTAGTGGTAGAAAAAGTAGTAAGAATTCAGAACTAAACTTTGATATGACACTGGCTTTAAGAGCCTGAAGGTGAAGAGGAGGAAGAAGCCAGTTTGAAACTCAATGTAGTTACTTTTCCTTCTTAAAGTAATACTAGGACAAAGAAGCATACATTTTAATCTAAGCCTTTTTACTTGAATTGGGAAGCAGTTTATTTAATTCATAGCGAATTAAGGAACCATCACAATATGCAGAAGAAATGTGAAAACTGTCCAAGAACCGGAGTGGGAAAGGGGAGCCGTCTTCCTCACATAAGCAGCCCCAGCTCTGCAGAGGACACGAGAGGAACAAAGGGAAGGTGCAAATAGCAGTCATTGGCCTTTTATTCTGAAAGGTGTTGATGAATTAATTGGTGTCTCATCTTTTTTTGCTGCTACAGAATCAGCAAATAGTGATGAAAAGACCCTTTTCCCTGCAACCCACAGGAAGAACAGTTAGGGCTTATTGTTGAGCTGTCAAACCTCTGGCCCTCTGTGGAGAGGACTTGTGCGTGGAGGTGAGGGATCTACAGGTGGTGGAGGCCAGGAACCACTTCCAGGTGAACTGGGGAGCGGGCAGGGCAGCAGAAAAGATGGTTGCTCAGGATGGGAGATGGAGCAGTACTGTAGGGGGCACAGTGAAGGACCAACAGGGGATGCTTTTCTGTTTACAAGGAGAAATGGGAGCCACATGGGCCATTGGGGACAACCAAGGTGGGGGAGGGGGCATTTGGGACAGGATGAGTGGGAAAAGGGGGATATCAGGACTGATATAAGAGGTTTTACTAACTCTCCCAAGTGGAACCTCAGAACCAGATTTAATTTGAATTTTATAAACAACAAAACAAAACATTTCTTATACCAAGTGTCCTGGAGCAATTCATATAATTACACTGTTAATACCTCTTTAAGCTGAAGCAGCTCTCATAAGTAATTCGAAAAGCAGATCTACTTTTTCCTCAGTTCCTCTGTGTTCCCCCAGTTACTAGGTTTTTTTTTTAGCATGTTTGCTAAGAACTTCAAATATCTTAGGAATAGTTTCCAGACACCAGAGTGCTACTGACACAAGCACTTATAAGTTACCTATACAATTCAGAACACAGAGTCTGTTGCCATAAGAACTGAAACAGGAGGGGCAGCATTTATGTACTATAACCATTTCTGTCCTTATGTCAAAGCTGTGCATCCCTGCTTCATTGTTCCATGAGCCCTTTAAGTTTGTAACAGTTTTATTTTTAACTGAAAACTTTGAAAGTTTATTTTCAAATAGAGAACGTGTATACCTTCTAAGAATGGGGATGATAGGTCCACTGTAAAAATTATAATAAACCAAACAACTGGCTTACTACAGCCTGTTATACTTGTTTGATGGCAGATAAAGATCCAAGGCAAAGGAATCAACAATAAAACCACATCCTGCTTCACACTAGTCAGGTTCACCACAAAAAAACTCTCCAAGAATGCCATTCATTTGTCTAAAGATTCATAACTATGCAATGCTGCCACTGAGGATCCTTAGCCATGCACAAGGTTCTTTTCTTATTCCACCAGTTTGGATTTAGACCTGTTAAACTAAGTGAATAATCAACCAATTTTGTCTTGCAATATTTGTGAGCTACCTAGCATATAAAAGGTGGTAAATAGGCAGGATAGAAAGTGTACTTTTTACTACACAATGGAAATCAGGCAATGCTTTTCCACAACAATGTGACAAAATATATGTGGTTTTTAAATTTAATTTATTTCTCCCTTAAAAAACATTCTCCTAATTTATTATCATAAAATAATTACTGATTACTATGCATTAGATATAGTATTATTAAAGTATGTTTATTTAGGGTACTTCTCCTCTTGTTGCATATTAAAACAAAATGTTCTAGGCATGTTAACTTTATACAAAAAATATTTGTGTGCATTTAAAAATTAACTATATAACAAGTGTCTTTTCATAGCTATTTTTAATTAAACAAAGAATATAAAAGAGGCACTCATAAATAAAGATGATCTAATGCAAATGTTAATTTAAAGCTTTTTTTCTCTAGAACCACAATAACAATTATTCAATATGCCTCATTCATTGGAATTAAACAATTTATAAAAGGACATTGCTTTTCCTTGTATATAGCAATCATCTACATAGAACCCTGACCTAATGTCTGACTTTTAGCAGTTATTTATACATTAATTAACTATATGCACAGGGAAGTTGTGCACACCTGGCAAATTCTGAAGTCAATTGTTTCTTCTGCCCCCTTATTGAGTGCTGCACGACATCCTGAGCAAGCAATTCAATTATGCTTCGGGGCTGCAGGTGAAAAGAAAGGTCCACTTGAGATGGTTTCTGAGCTTTGGCCCAGTGACAAAAAATAATCAAGATCTGATATTCAACCTTTTCCCACTCAAAACATATTTTTGAATTGAAATTGAATGTATGAAATGTAAAATTATGTGGCCTTTAAACTTAAGGAAAAATATCAGATTGCCCCCTATACAAACATAGCATTACTTGCTGGGTGGTGTTATGTTGGGATTCTATATGTGAAGTGACAAGCAAAGAAACATGACTCCACTGAATGTTATTATGTCCTATAAAATGCGACACACTGATTGAAAGGAAAACAGTATTTTCAATCTGCATTCAAGTAACCACTGAAAAAAGTTAATACCCAACTTCTATTCTTCCTAAATGAGCTTGAAATTTTTTTTTAAATATATTTTATTGATTTTTGACAGAGAGGAAGAGAGAGGGATAGAGAGTTAGAAACATCGATGAGAGAGAAACATCGATCAGCTGCCTCCTGCACACCCCCTACTGGGGATGTGCCCGCAACCAAGGTACATGCCCTTGACCGGAATCGAACCTGGGACCCTTGAGTCCGCAGGCCGACGCTCTATCCACTGAGCCAAACCAGTTTCGGCAAGCTTGAAATTTTTTAACGTATCCACAATTATGGTGTTTTTAAACTTTATATGAGTTAAAAATGATATATATATATATATATATATATATATATATATATACACACACAGATATATAAACATATATAAATCCTATATAATAAAAGGCTAAAATGCAAATCAACCAATTGCTATGATGCGCACTGACCACCAGGAGACAGATGCTCAATGCAGGAGCTGCCCTCTGGTGGTCAGTGTGTTCCCACAGGGGGAGTGCCGCTCAACCAGAAGCCGGGAGCGGGCCTAAGCTGTCAGTCAGACATCACTCAAGAGCTCCCAGGCTGCAAAAGGGCACAGGCTGGGCTGAGCCCCGCCCCCCGCCCCCCACATGAGTGCATAAATTTCATGCACCGGGCCTCTAGTATATACATAATTATTGTCAGGATAAAGAAAGCAAAGAAAAAACTTCCCAGGTAAACCACTTTATTATTTTCTAATTCAGGAGCCACTGACTTATTTTCTTGAGAATGAAATGCTTTTTAATTCCTTTAAATTTTTCTTATGTTTGGTAATAGGCATTCATGAATAATGAAGAAGTAAGGGTCTGATGTAAATTGAATACGTAGGTTTCCAAAGAGAAAGTACAACTCAACCGAGAAAAGAAAACATTATTCTTTTTGCTAGAGACCCTGGAAAATTGAGCAAAACTAGTTATGGGGATGGCATTAACTTCCAATGAATATTCTTAGGGAAACCATGTGAACCCTGAACTATCTTCAGGTTAAAGCACATGAGTGTACATGATTATAATACAAATATTTTAATTATATTCCTAATTTAAAAATCTTATGCTATGATCTGTTTCCTGATACAGTGCCATAAAATATAGCACATGTTTTTCATAACAATATTACATCCAATTTTGCAACTCAAAGATTTATTTCTAATACAAAGGACTGGAACCTTTAAATTTTGCCCAAATATTTGAAAAAACTCCCAAGTTTTAGATCTTATTAATATACTAGTGTCCTGATAGACAAAATTCATGGGGGGGGGGGGGGGGAGGCGCGTTCCTCAGCCCGGCCTGCTGCACCCTCTCATAATCTGGGACCCCTCAGGGGATGTCCAACTGCCAGTTTAGATTGGGCCTACACCTGCAGTCAGAAATCCCTCTCGCAATCCGGGATCCCTCACTCCAGGACCACCCACCTGCTAGCTCCTAACTGCCTGCCTGCTTGCTCCTTACCACTTGGCTTGCAGCTCCTTAGCACTGCCCCAGGCGGGAGAGGCTCCTGCCACCACTGCTGTGCTCACCAGCCCGGCTTCTGACTGACCCCCTGGTGGTCAGTGCACATCATAGCGACAAGTCGTTTTGGTTGTTCCGCCATAAGGGTCACTGGGCTTTTATTTTTTTTTATTTTTATTTTTTTAATTTCTTTATTGATTAAGGTGTCACATATTTGTCCTCATCCCCCCATTCCCATCCCACACCCCTCCCCACGGATGCCCCAACCCCCTGTTGAACTTAACCATTGGTTAGGCTCATATGCATGCACACAAGTCCTTTGGTTGATCTCTCCCCCCTCCCCCCACCCTCCCCTTTCCTCCCTCTGAGGCCCGATAGTCCGATCGATGCCTCCTTGTTTCTGGTTCTGTTCTTGTTCATCAGTCTATGTTGTTCATCATTTCCCCTAGATGAGCGAGATCATGTGTCACTAGAGATATACTTATATGAACTGAATGTGAGATGAGCAATAATAGTTATGCTGACAGGCAAATGAATCAGTCTGTAGTGAGTTTCTTTCTGGACCAACAGTTCTTTTGAGACCCAATATCAATGTCCACCAGTTCCTTATGTGTACATGTCGGCACTGACCCCTCAGCTTTTATTATATAGGATAACTGTCCAGAGGATCACTGTACATGGTTGTATTAATGTCGCCTTCAACTGCCAAGTCCAAAATTTAATTTTTATTCTTTAATCTATCTATTTTTATCCTAATTTACAGACGTATCATTAGAATTCCTAATCTTCTATATTTCCCTGTTTCTCCACCCAACCCTCCTGCCCCCACACCATAGCCTATCAGCCACTTTCAATCTATTTTTCTTCATAGAAAGCATTAAGTTTTATATACTTCTCTGATTTCATTTATTATATATCTAAGCACTCCCTTCCACTTTTTTTGTGAAGAAAATGAATTGTACTTTTAAAATTTATAACAAAATTAGTACATAATGACCTCAAATACTAAAAGCCATCCTGAGAAAAAAAGAACAAAGTCAAAGGTATCATACTTCCTGACATAAAACCATACTGCAAAACTACAATAATTTGAACAGTATGGTACTGGCAAAAACAATAGACACACAGACCATCTAATAAAATTGAGAGCACAGAAATAAACCCACATGTATATGGTCAATTACATTTCAACAAGGACCCAGAAACATATAATGGAGAAAAGAAAACCCGTTCAATAAATGGTGTTGGGAAAATTGGAATACCATATGCAAAAGATAAAACTAGACCGCTGTTTGACATCACACACAAAAATTAATGCAAAATGAATTAAAGACTTCAATATAAGACTTGAAACAATAAAATACATAGAAGAAAACATAGGTACCAAACTTATGGACTTTAGCCTCAAAGAGGATTTTGTAAAATTGACTCTAAAGGAAAGGGAAGTAAAAGGAAAAACAAATGAATGGGACTTCATTAAACTAAAAAGCATCTTCAAAGAAAAACAAATCATCAGCAAAACAAAAAGGAAGTCCACCAAATGGGAGAGATATTTGCAAATGATACCATTGATAAGGGGCTACTATCCAAAACACATTAAAAATTCATACAATTCAACAACATAAAAACAATACTATTAAAAACTAGGCAAAGGACTTGAACAGACGCTTTTACCAAGAAGACATACAGATGACCAACAGATATATGAAAAGATGCTCAACTTCACTAGCTATAATGGAACAACAAATTAAAACCACAATGAGATACTGAGATACTACCCACACTGTTAAAATGGCTATTATCTGCTGACAATGGACTAATGATTCTCAGAGGGAAGGGGGGAAGGGAAGAGATTAACCAAAGATTTTACATGCATATATGAACAACCCAAGTGTCATGAAGGCCTGGGGAGGAGGCAGGAGTGGGAAGGAGAGGGTCAATGGAAGGAGAAAAGGAGACATCTATAATACCTTCAATAATAAAGATAAATTTAAATAATAAAGTACTGTTTAAGGATGTTCTACTTCTTAAAAAAAAATAATGTTGGAGAGAATATGGAGAAAAGGGAAACCTAATACACTGCTGATGGGAATGTAAATTGCTGCAGCCTCTATATAAAACACTATGGAGGTTCCTTAACAATTAAAAATAGAGCTACCACCTGTCTGGTGTGGCTCAGCAGTTGAGCATCTACCCTAGAAGCAAGAGGTCGCTGGTTTGATACCCAGTCAGGGCACATTCCTGGGTTGAAGACTCAATCAGCAGATACAGTTGTGGTACATATATATGAATTATTACTCAGCCATAAGAAAAGATGAAATACTGCCATTTGCAACAACATGGATGGATCATGAGAGTATCATGCTAAGTGAAATAAGTCAGTGAAACCATATGGAATTGCACACCTGAAATGTATATAATGTTAACCAATATCAACACAGTAAATTTAATTAACAAAAGAAAATATTATGATGGGACATATTTCATTCTCAAAAAAATAATCCCCTTCTTCCTTTCATTGGTTGTTCTGAATGTTAGGTATTTTTTTCCATAGGGATCAAAAGGTACCTAAGTATATTATTGCAAATAAAAAAAATAGGGGGAAAATAAAATTTTGTTAGTATTTCTCCATTTAGTTTATGTGTGAATTTTTAATATAATGGAGGGATGTAAAGAATTAAAATGTCAATATGTCAGTGAAGAAGTTTTAGCACTTCAACTTTATAAAAATTATAAATAAAAATGTTAAAATTTCTGGGAAATGTCAGCATTTGGATTTTTTTTTAAAGAAAAAGTAAATTTCAATATTGTTTGCAGCATTTTTATAATACAGTAAGTAGGTTCCATCCTTTCACTATGTGTTTTTTTTTTTTACTTGTCCTACATACAACTACATTCTTTTAATGTATCTCCTGTGCTAGTCCTGTAAGTTTGCTGTTAAAATAGCTAAGTACAGAGCAAGGTTAAAACTCTTTTTAAAAAGAACTATACTTAACCAAACAGTGCACCTAATAGTGTGGCCACTCCACTTGTACAAAGAGGCAGAACAAGTTAGTACATACATATAAGAAGAAAACTTCTAGGAAATCTGTCCTACATCCACAATAACACACTAACTAGGGACGAGAAAAGTTTTAAGTTTATAAATCATTAGAAAATCTATAATAATTATAGCCTGAAAATCATGAAATTATGTTAACTATAGCCATAGAAAATTATCAATTTAGCTCCCATAGTATTTTTCATGTAATCAATGTGGCTTTTGTTAAACCCTGTAAGATTGTTCTCCTAGGATACTGCATGATTGGATCAGGTGAATAGCTTCCACTAAACATAATTTTAGATTAAGATTAGTTGGCTGAATTCAATATGAAAACATTCAATTCCAGGAAAACAATTAAATGAGGAACCCTCCTTTCCCTTAATAAAACAATCTTTAGGTCTTTAATGTTTTAGGTCTGACTGTAGTTAGAATGGGTTTGGGGATTCTGTTTGTATCCGATAATAAAGCCATATCCTCAGCACAAAGAAGAGTTTTATCCTTTTGTGTTTGAAGTCAGGATGGAAAGCTCCAAGTTCAAGAGCAGTATGAAACCTGGTCTCCCATTCCCTGACTGGTCCCAGAAACGTAGTTTTTATTGTTGTCATTTTTATTATTATTATTATTATTATTTTTAAATATATTTTATTGATTTTTTACAGAGAGGAAGTTGAGAGAATTAGAGAGTCAGAAACATCGATGAGAGAGAAACATCGATCAGCTGCCTCCTGCACACCCCCCACTGGGGATGTGCCGGCAACCAAGGTACATGTCCCTGACCAGAACCGAATCCGGGACCCCTGAGTCCGCAGGCCGACGCTCTACCCACTGAGCCAAACCAGTTTGGGCTATTGTTGTCATTTTTAAGTAAAATTTTAACATGGCAAGAGTTGAAAAAAAAAACTAGAAAATTTGAAAGTATTCCTGTGACAGTGTTATGTGAGGATTCCTACTAGTCTTGACCTTTATACTGGTATTGAAAGCCCCAGTTCTTTTATAACCATCAAGAGACACAGTTAGAATTGAGCTAATGCTCATAACCAATTCCATACACCAGTGCTTTCCAAATATTTCATGATGCCCTTAAGGCTATCTACAAACGGTTTTAGAAAGCACGGGAATTGTCAGATAAGAGGTATTATGGCTTAATTTTGCTTGCTCCTCAAATAAAATATTGACCCAGACAAGTATGTAAGGATTTCTCAAGAAGCAACAGGCTCAGACTTCTAAGTAAATTGAAATAATATGATTTTTGTTATCTAGAAACACAATTTTCCCCATTAAATGACTCATCCAGGCAGGATTGTATATTTCCTAAAAGCAAAACAGGTCATGATGATCCTGTTTCCTATTATATCCTCAATGCATAAGGTGGTCCTTAGAATATAATAGGCATTCAACAAATATTTGGGGGGAAAAAGACAAAATCAATGTACTATATATATTCATTATCCCTTACCTGGATTATTAAAATAGCAACTTATTTAATATATCTGCTTCACTTCTGCTCCTCTTAAATCTATCCCTTGCTCTGCTGACAATGTAAACTTTCTAGATTACAGGACTGATCTTTTATTCCATTTCATATTGTATTTCCTAAAGGTTCAAGTTTAAGTGCCTTAGGATATAAGACAAGGCCATTCTCAAGATGGACTCTCCTAACTGTCCAAACATTTCTAGCAGCGCCCTTCACATAACTATCTTTCAACAACTTTGAAGGTTATTATTAAACATGTAATTTCAAACTTTCTTGTTTCCTCATAGTGCAACAAATTCAATGTGTTAATGGTCTGTTTATTTGTTTGTTTGTTTATGTACTTCAATTATTATCTGGCAGCTGAAATTCAGAAGAAATTCCAGAGGGATAAAAAGAATTTTGTGCCATAGCTGGTTTGGCTCAGTGGATAGAGCGTCAGCCTGTGGACTAAAGGGTCCCAGGTTCGATTCTGGCCAGGGAGACATGCTGGGGTTGCGGGCTCAATTCCTCCCCAGTGGAGGGTGTGCAGGAGGCAGCCAATCAATAATTCTCTCTCATCATTAATGTTTCTACCTCTCACTCCCTCTCCCTTCCTCTCTAAAATCAATAAAAATATATTTTTTTTAAAAAAAGAGTTTTGTCCCAGCAACAAAACAACAAGAAAGCCCACTATATGAGAGAACACATTTGCCAATGTTACTTCCAATAAGGGTTTAATCTCCAAAATTTATAGGGAACTCATACAACAAAGGAAGATAACAATCAAATCAAAAAATGGGCAAAAGACCTAAATAGATACTTTTTGAAAGTGGACATACAGAAGGTCAAGAGGCATATAAAAACATGTTCAAAGTCACTAATCTTCAAAGAGATACAAATCAAGACAACAATGAGATATCACCTCACACCTATCTGAATGGCTATCACCAACAAATTAATAAACAACAATTGCTGGCAAGGATGTAGAGAAAAAGGAACCCTCATGCACTGCTGGTCGGAATGCAGACTGGTGCAGCCACTGTAGAAAACAGTATGGATTTTCCTCAAAAAATTAAAAATGGAACTCCCATTTGACCCAGTAATCCTACTTCTAGGAATATACCCCAAGAAATCAGAAACACTAATGAGAAAGAATATTTGCACCCCTATGTTCATAGCAGCACAACAGCTAAGATTTGTTTACCATAGCTAAGATTTGGAAACAGCCTAAGTGCCCATCAGCAGATGAGTGGATTAAAAACTGGTGGTACATCTACACAATGGAATACTATGCTGCTGTAAAAAAAAGAATTCTTACCATTTGCAACAGCATGGATGGACCTGGAGAGCATTATGCTAAGTGAAATAAGCCAATCAGAGAAAGATAAGTATCACATGATCTCACTCAATTGTGGAATATAATCCTATTTAATAAAAGAGTAATATGCAAATTAACCATACTTCCCCTACAACCACAAGCCATGCCCACCAGCCAATCAGGAGCAAGTATGCAAATTAACCAAACCAAGATGGAGGAAGCCAAGTTTCCTGCACACCCTGGCCAGCCCTAGACTCCACTCAAGGCTACAAAGTTTCAATTATAGAAGATAAATAAATCCCAACAAAAACGGTGGCAGCCACAGAGCTAGAGAGAGCAGGAGGCTTGGGTTGCCCCCGGCAATGGAGGAAGCCAAGCTTCCTGGCCTGCCTTGGCCTCTGCTGAAGGCTACAAAGTTTCAATTATAGAAGATAAATAAATCGCTACAAAAAAGGCTGTGGCCACGGAGCGAGCAGTAGGCTTGGGTTTCCCTGGCAATGGAAGAATCCAAGCTTTCTGTCCACCCTGGCCTGCCCTGGCCTCCGCTCAAGGCTACAAAATTTTAATTATAGAAGATAAATAAATCCCAGATACCAGGGCCTCCGCTTGGGTCAGCTAGGGGGTGTGGCCGGCCTGCAAACCACCATAGGCCCCTCACCCAGGCCACCCCAATGTCCCAAGGGAACCCACAACCTGATCCAGGATACCCTTCAGGGAAAACCAGCTGACCCCCACCCATGCACCAGGCCTCGATCCTATCTAATAAAAGAGTAATATGCAAATTGACTGTCACTACGACACACAAGATGGCTGCCCCTATGTGGACACAAGATGGCTGCCACAAGATGGCCAGCAGGGGAGAGCAGTTGGGGGGGACCAGGCCTGCAAGGGAGGGCAGTTGGGGGCGATCAAGCCTGCAGGGGAGGGCAGTTAGGGGTGACCAGGCTGGCAGAGGAGGGAAGTTGGGGATGACCCAGGCCTGCAGGGGAGAGCAGTTGGGGGGGACCAGGCCTGCAGGAGCGGGCAGTTAGGGGCAATCAGGTGGGCAGGTGAGCAGTTAGGCCTCAATCAGGCTGGCAGGGGAGTGGTTAGGGGGTGATCAGGCTGGCAGGCAGAAGCGGTTAGGGGCAATCAGGAAGGCAGGCAGGCGAGCAGTTGGGAGCCAGCAGTCCTGGATTGTGAGAGGGATGTCTGACTGCCCATTTATCAGGCCTAAACGGGCAGTCGGACATCCCTCAAGGGGTCCTAGATTGGAGAGGGTACAGGCTGGGCTGAGGGACACACACCTCCGTGCATGAATTTCGTGCACCGGGCCTCTAGTGAATAACATAAACTGATGAACAAAAATAGATCCTGATACATAGAAGCATCAAACAAACTATCAAAATGCAGAGAGAAGGCAGGATGGGGTGGTGATAAGAGACCAACCAAAGGACTTGTATGCATCCATATAACCATAACCAATGGACACAGACAATGAACTTCATGTCATCAGATTTACAGAGTTCTTAAATAAATTTAGGGCAGCTTAGTGATGTTCAAAGTGGATAGATGTATTGATAAGCAAATATCAAATTTCACAGTTTGGTTGCTACAAATTAGAATAAAGATGTCTTTAAAATGTATTCTTAGAAAATATATATTTGTTAAAAAAACAACAATTATGACAAAAATGTTAAAGGAATGGAGCTTGTATAAGAGTTTAATGTTATGACTCTCCTTGTCAGTAAGTTCTCTATGTAACCTATTTAAAGCATTAGTAGAAATTAAATATATTAGATGTCAGCTCCAGAAAAACTGAAAACAAACAAACAAACAAAAAAACTTTATCCTCATACTTCAGACCACAAAAGCACTCAAATTAAAAACAAATTAAAAAATGTATAGGTAGCATATAGGTAGATAAATTCCCCACATTTCTTCATTCTTAATTTTGCTGACATAATTTAGATAAATTACAGTTTAAATTACTAATTAATTGTTAAAATACATTACATTTTATTTTATACATGTCAAAATGTATATATTTTATGCATTATGTAAAAATTGTCAGTATTTAGTACATATTTGCATTAAATTAGAGTGCAGTTGATTTAATAATTAAATTACTTAATAACATAATAATTTTACTAATAGAGTATTCTTTCATATTTATTTATAGTTGAATTAAATTATTTTTTCTGTGGATTTCATGTGTGTTGAATAAGACAGAAAAAACTAATATAAAACAGATTAATTTCTTTTGTTCCTATCTAGAATTTATCCTTATATAACAGAAATTCATTATTTCCGAGTTGACAAAATTCTAAGCCTAAATTCCACAAGTTTTCTCAACCTGGAAAAAGACTAAAAAATAAAGTTTATCAAAAAGTAAACACTGAAATTTAAGTAATTACCTTCTTTGTATTCTTTATATTTTATTCATAATATATTTCAATTTTTGTTTTAAATTAATTTCAATCAACAACTGAATTTGTATAATAGAACATGTTAGTTTTGTTAGTTCAGTTTATTCTTAAAAAGGCAAATTTAGTAATTCTTTTTCCTCTAGAATGTTTTCTCAGCATAGCCCTCTCGTATTCCAATTTTTCACTTTGTCATTTGTATGTATACAAAGTGGGTTGAACCTAACTTAATATTTGCATTACACCCTTTAGGAAACCCATTGAGTACTGTCTTTTTATATATATTTTTCTGTCTTTTTTAAATATATTTTTCATGGGAACACAGGTACTAAATAGTGCATCCTAGATTTGCATGCATGCCCACCTGATTTCAAAGCTTATCTTCTTATCCTATTACTTGTACATGTCATTCTTTGATTCTGTTAAGTTATCCATTCAAGTAAGCAATTGCTGCAACTGTGCGGTGAAGATCACAGCTATATAAAAAGAGCAAATTACACATACCATCAGAAATCTGAGCATAAAGAGGAGTTGGTGAACCAGCACTGACTGGCAACAGTCTTTATTGTTCTTACTTCTCTAGGTGAGGACAAGCCTTGATTTCAGATTGTGATCTTTTAGGAATTGGTGAGTAGAGTTGATAAGTGGAGGAAGCACTACCCTGATTATTCTTTTAAAGATAACCTTTTCAGATTAGCTCAACAGAACAACAAAGAACAAAGAATCAGGATGCAACTCTAAAGCTGAAGCCCAATGGCACTTAGCTAGGGACCCTACACCCACTTTGTAAAGGACACCTACATTCAGTTTGCCTAGAGGAAATAGAGTTTTATAGTTTTTTTTATTTTACATTTAGGCCTATGAAACATTTTGAGTTAATTTTTTTGTGAGTGGTGTAGGTTCTGTGTTTAGATTCATTTTTATTTATATTTTTTGCACATGATACCATTTGCTAAAGATACTATCTTTGTTCTATCCCATATATATATATATATATATATATATATATATATATATATATATATTGCTATAAAGTGTTTTGTTTCTATCTTACCAAATTAAGGATGTTCATATAGACATCTAAAAATATCTTTATATATCATAGCAACAGTGTTCAGCAAGAGGAGTTGATTTCAGTGTACAGCTTTTTTTATTTTCCTCCACCAATAATAATCAATTTTAACCAATTTTATTCTTTTCTAACACATTTATTTTTCAGTGACTTATGTGCTCATTCTAAACAATTCCACCAAAGAAACCTCCACCCCTGAACATTAAACATTTGATCAATATAAGAGTTTCATTGTAGAAAGTAGTGTTAAAAGTTTATTCATTCAGTGCACTCTTTAGAGATGATTAACTGTCTTTATTATATTAAAGCAAACCCAAAGCCATCTGCCAAAGGCGATTGTGTCCAAGCACTGAAACCATTTCATGTGAAAACTCATTTTCAGGCTCCTAATTATTTTTCATTATAGTGGCACTGTGGAATAGATTGGAATTGGGCAGTAATTGCCAGGTCTGAGCAGTGTGGACCATTGCAATGTATCAGTTTAGATGAAGTGTGACAAGGATACATCTAGCTACTATATAACTTCCATTAACCAACTTCCCTGTCCCTGATCATGTAACACTTCATAGAATGTGGTCAGCACAAGGTCATAATAATGGCTTTCTGACTGACTTCAAGTATTTTGTACAAGTGCAAGCTGTTAACCCCCTGTGTTAACATTGTTCTAGTAATGTCCAGTTATTGCAGTTGTCAAAAATATCTATTTCTTCTAGGGGACAAGTAAACTTTTTAGAAGTACAAGTTTCAAACTCAAGTTGACTTCCTCCACATGTGATGTTTCAAAAGCCTGAAATTAAGACAATTTCATATGATATAATTGTAAGTGGTTAATTACTCAGTAGTATTACTCAGTCAATTCAATATCTATAATAATAAAAGCATAATATGCTAATTGGACCGAACAGCCGAATTACCTTCCAGACATCATTCCAGACGTCCTTCAGGATGAAGCCACAGTGGCGGGGGCTGAGGAAGAGGTGGTTAGGGGCGATCAGGCAGGCAGGCAAGTGGTTAGGGGCAATGAGGCATACAGGCAAAGGGGTTAGGGGCAATCAGGCAGGCAGGCAGGTGAGTGGTTAGGAGCCAGTGGTCCCAGATAGTGAGAGAGATATCTGACAGTCGGTTTAGATCCCTGTGGGATCGGGCCTAAACCAGCAGTCGGACATCTCCTAAGGGGTCTCAGATTGCAAGAGGGTGCAGGCTGGGCTGAGGAAACCCCCCCCCCCCCCCTTGCATGAATTTCGTGCACAGGATATCTAGTACTAATATAAAAGTTCAGTCCAAGCAGGAAACACTCTCAAATTACATCTACACATGCAATCAAGTAGATCATTTTTAAGCAAACTTACTAGTAGAGCAAAATGGCCATACTTATAGATAAACCCTTTCCATAAAGAAGTTTTCTCTACAATAGTAACACTATGGAATATGTAAGTAATTCTCAACCAAATAATATTTTCCCCTCTCCCCCAGGCAAATTGGCAAATATCTGGAAACATTTTTTGGTTGTCATAGCAGGGGTGGGGAGGATGTGTCATATTGGCATCTAGTGGGTAGAGACAACAAAGAATTATCTGGCCCAAAACTTGGTTTCAATTTGTTTCCCTCACACTTGAGATGTAAAAATTATTCTTTCATGATTGACATTTCTTAGATATTTGCCCTCTGTAAACATTAAATGATTAATATTACTTATTAATAAAATTTCCATCTATTTAATGGTCCATTTTACCTGTAGTAAGTTCATACATACTACAGATTCTAATTTGAGTCATGGTCCTTTAACTGCTTCCTAATGGAATGCTTTCTTTTACAAGCTGAGTTGAATCGAACACATCTGAGAGAAGCAGTCCTTCTAATTTGATGTGAGTCTTCAAGCTGCTCTAGAGCGATGGGGTGGAATAACACTCAGTCCTGGATGTGACCACAGAAGCAGTCTTATAACTTCAGCATTTTTCAAAATAAATTTTCATTTATATATTTCTGTAATAGTCATAAAGCCATGATCACAGGTAGCCAACATTGTCTTTCTTCTATATGCTTGATGTTTTATAACATTATTTTTTTCCTAAGTGAAAAAATATTTTGTCAGCTGTTCTTTACCCTTTAGAATGATCAACAGCTTTATTTCATATGGTGTTTATATCTATAGTCTCCTCCACTATGCTTCAAAGTATGTTACAGTGTTAAAGGCATCTAGATATAATTATCTTAAAATCCATTTAAAAAGCTAGCATGACTCATATAGTTTTATGACTTAAATCATGCTAAATTTGAGAAATATCTCTCCCAATTTATATATGAAATATTTTTTTTTCTTTATTGATTAAGGTATTACATATGTGTCCTTGTCCTCCCCCACCTCCTCACTCATGCCCTCACCCCCCTGGCGTCTGTGTCCATTGGTTAGGCTTATATGCATGCATACAAGTCCTTTGGTTGCTCTCTCCCCCTTACCCCCACCCTGCCCTACCTTCCCTCTGAGGTTTGATGTCTGATTGATGCTTCTCTGTCTCTGGATCTGTCCCTGTTCATCAGTTTATGTTGTTCGTTATATTCCACAAATGAGTAAGATCATGTGATATTTATCTTTCTCTGACTGGCTTATTTCGCTTAGCATAATCCTCTCCAGTTCTATCCATGATGTTGCAAATGGTAAGAATTTCTTCTTTTTTACCACAACGTAGTATTCCATTGTGTAGAGCAGTGGTTCTCAACCTTTTCAATGCCACAACCCTTTAATACAGTTCCTCATGTTGTGGTGACCTCCAATCATAAAATTATTTTGTTGCTACTTCATAACTGTAATTTTGCGACCCACAAGTTGAGAACCGCTGCTGTAGAGCCTAAGACCAACGGAAAACACAGATATTTACATTACGATTCATTAACAGTAGCAAAATTATAGTTATGAAGTAGCAACAAAATAATTTTATGGTTGGGGGTCACCACAACATGAGGAACTGTATTAAAGGGTTGTGGCATTAAAAAGGTTGAGAACCACTGGTGTAGATGAACTACAGTTTTTTAATCCACTCATCTGCTGATGGGCACTTAGGCTGTTTCCAAATCTTAGCTATTGTAAATTGTGCTATGAACATAGGGGTGTATATATCCTTTCTGATTGGTGTTTCTAGTTTCTTGGGATATATTCCTAGAAGTGGGATTACTGGGTCTAATAGGAGTTCCATTTTTAACTTTTTGAGGAATCTCCATACTGTTCTCCACAGTGGCTGTACCAGTCTGCATTCCCACCAGCAGTGCATGAGGGTTCCTTTTTCTCTACACTCTCACCAGCACTTGTCGTTTGTTGATTTGTTGATGATAGCCATTCTGACAGGTGTGAGATGGCACCGCATTGCCGTTTTGATTTGCATCTCTCGGATGATTAGTGACTCTGAGCATGTTTTCATATGTCTCTTGGCCTTCCTTATGTCCTCTTTCGGAAAGCATCTATTTAGGTCCGTTGCCCATTTTTTGATTGGGTTGTTTATCTTCCTTTTGTTAAGTTATATGAGTACCCTGTAAATGTTGGAGATTAAACCCTTATTGGTGATAACATTTGCAAATATGTTCTCCCATGCAGTGGGCTTTCTTATTGTTTTGTTGATGGTTTCTTTTGCTGTACAGAAGCTTTTTATTTTGATGTAGTCCCATTTGTGTAAAAGCTTTATATGACAAACCTATGGCCAACATCAATGGGCAAAAACTAAAACCATTTCACCTAAGGAATGAGACAGGGATGCACACTTTCACCACTCCTGTTTGACATAGTACTGGAAGCGCTAGCCATAGCAATTAGACAATAAATAAATAAATAAATAAATAAATAAATAAATAAATAGTATTCAAATTGGAAAAGAAGACATAAAACTGTCATTATTCGCAGATGACATGATACATAAAACTGTCATTATTCACAGATGACATGAAGGAATCTTTAGGGTTTTTAGAAAACCCTAAAGACTCCATCAAAAAAATTATTAGACTTAATAAATAAATTCAGCAATGTAGAAGGATACAAAATTAATGCTAAGAAATATATGGCATTTTTATACACCAATAGTGAACTTACAGAAAGAGAGATTAAAAAAAACAATCCCATTTACCATCACACCAAAAAAATCAAGATACCTAGGAATAAATTTAACTGAGGAGGTAAAAGACCTATACATGGAAAACTACAGGACACTGAAAAAAGAGATAGAGGAAGACATAAACAGATGGAAGAACATATCGTGTTCATGAATTGGTAGAATCAACACCATTAAAATGTCCATACTACCCAAAGCAATCTATAGATTCAATGCACCCCCCATTAAAATACCAACGGCATATTTCACAGACCTAGAACGAACTCTCCAGTAAATCATGTGGAATTTTAAAAAAGACCCAAATAGCTGCAGCAATCCTGAGAAAGAAGAACAAAGTAGGCGGGATCTCAATACCAGATATCAAGCTGTATTACAAAGCCACTCTTCATAAAACTGTCTGGCACTAGCACAAGAACAGACATATAGATCAATGGAATAGAACAGAGAACCCAGAAATCAACCCAAACCACTATGCTCAATTAATATTTGACAAAGAAGGCAAGAACATACAATGGACTCAACATAGTCTCTTCAATAAATGGTGCTGGGAAAATTGGACAGATACATGCAAAAAAATGAAACTAGACCACCAACTTACACCATACACAAAAATAAATTCAAAATGGATAAAGGACTTAAACATACTAGTAAGACAGAAACCATAAAAATATTTGAGGAATCCACAGGCAGCAAAATCTCAGCCATATGCCGAAGCAATATCTTTACCGATACAGCTCCTAGGGCAATGGAAACTAAAGAAATATTTTTTTTTTCTTTTGGGAACAAGCTTAAAAACATGGCTGAATTTATGTAATTGCAAATATTTAAATAAGTTAATGAGAAATGAACTACTGAACCACTAATTGAGGAGACTAATTTTGATGAACAGAATTGTTCAAGTTTGAGAGCCATAACCCCACTTTCATTTAGTATTTCCAACTCTCTTCTCAACTTCGTGCTCCATTCTGACCAGTCTATTATGAGCTTAATCATAGGTATAAATATAAATCTCACTGTGCTGATTAACACATGAATCCACATTGTGTACGGCAGAAAGGAACATGACCAAGTGTGAGTACCCTGGGTTGGGCACCAGTTGCGAGTGTGACTGCCCCACATTGGGCACCAGTTGTGAGTGCTCCCCCCTCCCCCATGTCCCGCGTGGTTCAGGGTTCGGGTTCAGGGTTCTGGCTCTGGAGGAGGCAGCACGCAAATGAAAGAGACTAGAAAATATTAATTTGGAAATATTGGGGACCAGGCAGGAGCCCAACTCAAGGGGAAGGACTCCACCCCGCTCTGGCCTTGCTATCCCTTTTATTAAGACTATGGGAGACACCCATAGTCTTTAGGCAGGCAATTTCAATAATAGCCAATCAGCAAGAATTTATATAAAACTAAAAGGTGGAAGTTGATTTAGCTACCATTGTCTCAACTAAACAGTGGGTGGTTGGCTCTGACCTTTCAGAGCTACAAGGTTGACCAGCCTTCCAGGTTCCTTGTCCACACCTATCTGCTAGTGAAGTCAATGGGCGGCTTCCAACAACCAAGTGACCCAGCTGGAGTGCTGTAGTCAAAAATGCACACTGTAGACCCCACACACTGTCAGTCACATTTAATTCTACATTAGTCACATAATCTAGCTATATGTCTTACTTCCTGTGAATTATATTTATCTTATTAATGCATAATTTAGGGATTCATCATCATTTTTTCTCTCTCTCTCTTTCTTTCTCTCTCTGTCTCTCTCTCTCTCTCACACACACACACCCCCACACACACACACTTGTCTATTTGTGTTAAGCAGTTTAAAAAGACACTGTTTCTGACCTCTTAAAATTCCCAGTCTATTAAGCAGTAATGCTATAATGCTATTATTAAGGATACTAGAGGCTCGGTGCACAAATTCATGCTCCAGTGGGGTTCCCTCGGCCTGGCCTGCAGGATCAGGCTGACACTGGCTCTCTAACATCCCCCAAGGGGTCCTGTATTGTGAGAGGGCGCAGGCCAGGCTGAGGGACCCCACTGGTGCACAGTCGGGGCCAGAAAGGGACGCAGAAGGTTGTCCATTTGGGGAAGGACTGCAGGAGGGCTCCAGGGCATGTCCATCCCATCTTGCTCAGTCCCGATCAGTCGGACCCCAGCAGCAAGCTAACCTAACAGTTGGAGCGTCTGCCCCTGGTAGTCAGTGCATGTTATAGCAAGCCGTTGAGCGGCCTTAGCATATCATTAGCATATTACGCTTTGATTGGTTTAACGGCCGGCTGGATGACCAGACGACCGGACACTTAGCATATTAGGCTTTTATTATATAGGATGACTAACAGATAGCAATAAAAAATGAGTAAAGAGAGAATAATGACTTAAGGCAAAAAGGGGTCAATATCAATATATTTAATCAACATATTTATTCTTAAGTATAAACAGAAAAGGAAAAAATGGTGTATAATATGAGCAGTCATTATTTAGTAAAATAGATACACATGACCAATAAAAACACAAAAATTATTTCTATTTTGCTAGTAACCAGTAACTTGCAAATTATAATTAAGAAATAATCATTTTTATCCAGTAGGCCAACATTATTTAAAAGATAGTGTTGTAATACTGTAGGGATGTAAATTAGTAAAACAGAAGAACTTGCCAATATATCAAGCTTTGTGAAATATATATAATACTTGACATAGATAATGTAGTTCTAGTAGTATATGTTAAAGAATTCCTTACCAATTTGCAGAGTGATTCTTTTTTTTTTTTTTTTTTTTTAACCCTCACCTGAGGACATGGTTAGAGAGTGGGAGGGAAAAAGGGAGAAACATCAATGTGAGAGAGAAACATTGATCAGTTGCTTCCATATGTGGCAGGACCAGGGATTGGACCCACAACCTGGAATTGAAATGGAAGCCCTTTGGTGAACAGGACATTGTTCAACCAACTGTACCCTTCCAGCCAGGCTTGCAGAGAGAATCTTATCAAATGATGTTTATTGTAGAGTTATCTTAGTAGCAAAAACAACAATAAAAAAAACAGAAACAACTAAAAATGTCTTTTAGGTAGCAGTCAAATAAATTACAGTTTATCTCTCTAGTGTATAGAAGTTTTAAAAAATAGATATGTTTATATATTAGCAAAATTGTTAGTGGTTTTCTATGGTGAGGAGAGAAATGAATATAAAATAAGAGGAAAATAATAAAGGGGAATCCTCACTTTATTGTTTGTTGGGTCTTACTTTTAGTTTCTTTTTTTACAATGAGATTGTTTTGTGCACTACATTATGCAATTTGAAATGATAGATGAAAAAGGGGGAATGATATAATTCTTATATTTGCAAATGTGACTTCCATGATCAGATCCATGTACAAAGGGCAACTTGTTCCCTGCAGGTTTTTGGCTTCCTTTTACCCTGTAAGGGCCTTAACAGAAGAGGAAAAACCCTGTTCCTCTCATGCCTGCGTCTTAAAGCAGCATTTTTCATTGACAGGAAGGTCAGTCTGCATTTCTACCCCAATATTTATTTGCTTCAACAACTCAACATAACTTTTCACATGTAAAACCACAAAACAATATGGAAAGATTATATCCCTGGGTATACAGCTTTTTTTTTTCTTTTTTTTTTTTTCATTTTAACTGTTATTAGCCAAAGCCCAAATTGATTTTGGTTTTATCTAGACTTAATTAGAATGTTTCTTTGTAATTTATCCTAAATCTTAATTTAAGATGAAAAGTTTTCTTTGAATCTACAGCCTTTTCTTATAAATAAGGCTGCCATTCATTGATCATGGCATTAAATCAGAACATGGTATTAAGTGTTTCCTTAGCAACAGGTCTTTGACAATGAGGAGGGGTTGATATGCCACATTTTGACTTTTTAAAAAAAGAAATACTTTGCTTTTTGACACAAACCACTAAAAATATACCTTGAAAGGATCAAAGAGATAACTAAGAAGAAACTAATAATATCATCATAGGAAGAATATTTCCCAACCTTCAAAGTCTGAAAACTTGAAAAAACAGATAGAGTTACAGGAGATTGTTTGGCATTAAGTTGAGCTACTGAGGACTGCATAAGCAAGAAACATGTAAATAACTTTTATTATGCCTACAAAACTGAGGGTTCAAAATAGTGAGTTCCTGAGTCAACCTTGGTTCATATCCTGCCCCAGTCCTGCGGTAATTGAGTGATCTTTACCAAGAGAGTATATAAGACTCACTTCTCCACTTGTCAAATATGTAACAATTCTATGAGAATTAAATCTAAGAAACTGTGTGCACTGTTTAATGAAGGTCATCATTATTAATATCATTACTCTAAATACATGAATTTAATACACTTTCAAATGAAAATTTACCTTAAAATAATTGAAAAATTCTGGATCTGTAAGCTTATTATTATTTGTTTTGTTTATTCAGTTGTTTAGTTTTTATTTTTATATTCTACATCTGAGTGAAATCAAACAGCATTTGTTTTTCTCTGCCTGGCTTATTTCACTTAGCACAATACCCTCTAGGTCCATCCATGTTTACCCAAATGGCAAGATTTTGCTTTTTTTTGGTATGACTGAGTACTACATACATATATGGCTATTGCACATATATTCCATATCTCTTTTTTAATGTATTTTTATTGATTTCAGAGAGGAAGTGAGAGGGAGAGAGAGAGAGAAACATCAATGATGAGAGAGAATCATTTATCGGCTGCCTCCTGCATGCCCTACACTGGGGATCAAGCCTGCAGACCAGGCATGTGCCCTGAACAGGAATCGAACCATGAACTCCTGGTTCATAGGTTGATGCTCAATCACTGAGTCACGCAGGTCAGGCTATATTCCACATCTTTATCCATTCATCCATCGAGGGACACTTAGATTGTTTCCATTCCTTGGCTATTGTGAATAAAGCTGCAATGCACACAGGAGTGCTTATATCATTTGGAATTAGTGTTTTCACATTCTTTGGATAAATACCCAGAAGCGGAATATCTAAGTGATATGATGTTTCTACTCTTAATATTGTTTTCATACTGTTTTCCATAGTGGCTGTACTAAATTACATTTACGCAAGCAGTGTGTGAGGGTTTTCTTTTTCTGCATCTTTTCCAACACTTGTCTTTTTTATAACAGCCATTCTGACAGGTATGATTTGATATCTGATTGTTGTTTTGATTTGCATTTTTCCAATAATTAGTGATGTTGAACATCTTTTCATGTGCCTTTTGGCCATCTATATGTCTTCTTTGGGAAAATATTGATTCAGATCCTCTGCCCATTTTTAACTCAGGTGTTGTTTGTTTGTTGTTGTTTTGTTTTTTGTTGTTGTTGAACTATATGAATTTGTTTTATATTTTGGATATTAAACTCTTATTGAATGCATGATTTATAAATATCTTTTCTCATTCAGCAGGTTGTCTTTACATTTTGTTGATAATTTTCTTTATGGTGCATAAGCCTTTTAGTCTGATGTAGTCCTATTTTTTGTGCTTTTGCTTTTGTTTCGCTTACCACCAACAAATTGGTGGTTACTAGAGGGGAGCAAGGGTGTAGGAAGGACAAAACAAATAAAGGGGTCAATTGTATGGTGATGGATGAACACTATAGTGATTTTTGGTGGCAAGTGTGATAAAATGCATACAGGTGTTGATCTATAATGTTGCACACCTGAAACTCATAATCTTATAAACCAATGTTACCTCAATCTTATATAATAAGAGAAGATTATGCTAATTATCTGTTATGCCGTGAAGTGTAACAGCCGACCCAGTAATGACCGAATCACGGATCTGCAGGAGGGTGGGGCAGCGAGCTACAAGCTGGTGGTAGAGAGCTACAGGAGGGAGCAGGACAGCAAGCTATGGGAGGGGGGTGGGGGGGAGCTACAGGAGGGCGGGGCAGTGGGCAGAGAGCTACCGGAGGTTGGCAGCGAGCTACTGGCTACAAGAGGGCAGCGGGACAGCGAGCTACTGGCTAAAAGGAGGGGGCAGGACAGCAAGCTATGAGGGGGAGCGGGGGAAGCTACAGGAGGGTGGCAGCGAGCTACTGGCTACAAGCGGGTGGCAGAGAGCTACAGGAGGGGGCAGGGCAGCAAGCTATGAGGGGGGCTGGGGACGGGGGGGAAGCTACAGAAGGGGGCAGAGCAGCAAGCTATGAGGGGGGGTGGGAGGAGCTACAGGAGGGCAGGGCAGTGGGTGGAGAGCTACTTGGAGGGCAGCAGCAAGGTACTGGTGAGCTACTGGCACACAGATTCGTGCTCAGGGCTACTAGTATAAAATAAATATAAAAAACTATCTGAAGAGTTATATACTGTTCCCAGGGTACTATCTTAGAAATGGGTAGTTTGTATCATAGGATAAGTCATATGAAAGAACTATAAACATTTTGCCAATGTCATTTTCAGAATTCAAGTTCCATGGTTATGTTTCAATTGTAGAAGGTAAATAAATTCCAGATACCAGGGCCTCCTCTTGGGTTGCCAGGGGGCGCGGCCAGCCTACAAACCACCACAGGCCCCTCGCTCAGGCTGCCCCATGCCCCAAGGGAACCCCCAGCCTTCAGGGCAAACCAGTCAGCCCCCAGCCATGCACCAGGCCTCTATCTTATCTAATAAAAGAGTAATATGCAGATTGACCATCACTGCAACACACAATATAGCTGCCCCCATGTGGTCAAAGATGGCTGCCCCCATGTGGACACGAGATGGCCACCACAAGATGGCCAGCAGGGAAGGGCAGTTGGGAGGCACCAGGCCTGCAAGGGAGGGCAGTTGGAGGCGATCAACTCTGCAGGGAAGGGCAGTTAGGGGTGACCGGGCCAGCAGAGGAGGGAAGTTGGGGGCAAACAGGCTGGCTGAGGAGCAGTTAGGCATAAATCAAGCTGTCAGCGGAGTGTTTAGGGGATGATCAGGCTGGCAGGCAGAAGCGGTTAGGGGCAATCAGGAAGGCAGGCAGGTGATCAGTTGGGAGCCAGCAGTCCTGGATTGTGAGAGGGATGTCCGACTGCCCGTTTAGGCCCGATCCCAGATCTGGGATCGGGCCTAAACGGGCAGTCGGACATCCCTCAAGGGGTCCCAGATTGGAGAGGGTGCAGGCTGGGCTGAGGGACACGCCACCCCTCCATGCACGAATTTTGTGCATCGGGCCTCTAGTGTGTATATATATATCTCTGTGTATATATATATCTGTGTATATATATACACACACACACATACACACATACACACACATACATATACATATAGAATCATTTGATATATAGCATGGTACTGAGCAGGCTTGGCAGAAAGGAAAACATTAGAAAAACTCAATGTACTTTAAATAATTTCTTCCTAATTCCTCTATTACAACAACAATCAATTGGCCTTTAACTGCCTCATGAGGCATGGTGTTCTCCTTTGAAAGTGATCTTTATGAACATAAAAATGTACAGCCTTATCATGTTCTTATTCATAGAAAACACATATTTTAAAAGAATTTTCCTTTAGTTCTGCCATAATAATAATTGAAAAATTATAGATTTTTAAATTCAATTACCAATATATACAATTTTTATGGTGGGGAGAAGAGTGCAATGATTGATGTCAAAATCCAGTTAATGAAATAATAAGTCATCAATGATCCTGCAAATTGGAAATATTCACAAATATTCAAAATAGCTTGTGAATTTATTAATATACTTTAAAATCTAAGAATCAGTCAATTTTCTCAATAGGTTAACTACTGTCATACTTTCAAAAAGCACTCTTTAATACATAATTTCATCAGTAAGAATTTATTTAAAAATTTATTTAAATGATTCAGAATGCAATTATAATTATAGTGTAGTTATTATTGAATCATTTCTGAAAAATAGTATATTGCTAACTTTTCCAATACAGGAATATTAGAGAAGTATTTTATCTGTTTAAGCTATTATTTAGAAATTATATTATTAATTAGAAAGAACACAGTTGAGATTTTACATCCTAAATATAATAATGCAGCATCATTCCTGTAAAATGTTTTTCTTTATTTTTGAAATCTGCTACACAAATCAAAACTTAGAAAACAATGAATTATAGAAAAGCAGCATTTTTCTGTTCCTCAAAAACTTCCAATATTTCTAAGAAATTACAGATTCAGCCACTAATATTCTCCATAAAATTCCAACATTATTATATAATTTCAGGGTTTCAACTAATTCAAATGTAAATATGGATAAAGTAAAATATGTTCTGCAGTCACCTTTATGCTTGAGGGGCTTATTCAGCCTCAAAATAACCTCGCCTAAGAATATTGTTATTCTTTAATACACACACACATAACAAATGAATGCACTGGTATAAATGCAATCCTCTAATAATTACAGTCCCAAAGTGCTGAATAATGGTAATAGTTGTCACCACCATGACCTTTCCTAAGAAAGGCAATCACTGAGGGCCTTCCATCTCTGTTTTTAAACTTGGAAGTAAAAATATTATTTTGGGTCAGCATTAAACCTTTTTACTCTTGAATAGCTTCTCTTGGAACTTATTCTGTATTTCTTTATTAAAGCTGTTGTTAAAGTGAAGGTCAGTACAAAATTTATATAGAGAGAAATAGTAATTTTTATCATCTTATTCCACTGAAAATATTATCAGCATGACATATTTTCATGTGACCCGATTGTTCTATAACCTTGAAAATCCCCATATGTTCCTGGTTATATTAAGATTGATTGTATGTGTCCGTCAGCAAGATATCATGGTTTATATTCACAATAAAATCCAGTTTCATACTTTTTAAATTGACATTAAGAAAAATTATGTAAAAATTATAGTGTACATTTTAATGTGTATTTATATTTGCATCTACCTATATCTGTTTATATATATTTATAAATATATATAAATTATCAAAGTCAATAAATCTGGCCTTCATAGGGATTTACTACAGTTATAATCCAGACAGCTGTATATACATTGTACATGTTGAAATTCCTATTGATTGTTATTCTCAGCATGTACTGAGAGCTAAATGTTTTTCCTATAGCAGGTCTTCAAAGTTCTGCAAATTTTCCAAGTGAAAAATGAAGATAATATATTTGTGTTGATTAAGTTATATATTTATATAAACAGGGCAAGCCAAAACAAATATTGATCTTCCTAAAACCTTTCTTGATAATGAAAATGATCTTTCCAAAAAATACAACTTTGCATAAGCAGAAAAATAAAACCAACACAAAGACTAACTTTAAATAGAAAGATAGCATCAAAAGTCACAATAAAACTTTAACACAAAAGTTGATGAGAGCAGAAAGAAATATATAATTGCATTTAAAAATACTCTTCTAAGAAATTGTCACATTTTAAAAACTTAACATTTTCTATAAAAATATTTCTGAAGCAAATATAGTGCTGCTGTTCGAACTTTACATATTTTTTTAAATTTTTGTTTCAAAAGTACACGCATGTCAAATTCATTATGAAATCTTAAGTCTGTGAAATCTCTTGAGTTTTTAAGTGTTAAAATTTTAAATAAAATATGGTATATTTTAATAATAACTCTCAATTTGCTTAAACTTACTTTTTTTTCCATAATATACCAAATCACCATGTTTTATTCTTTCAATATATACAATAGGTTTTTTTTTATATAGATATATTTTTTAATTTCTTTATTGATTAAGGTATCACGTATTTGTCCTCATCCCCCCATTCCCATCCCACACCTCTCCCCACACATGCCCCCACCCTCCTGTTGTCCCCCACCGCTGGTTAGGCTCATATGCTTGCACACAAGTCCTTTGGTTGATCTCTCCCCTTTACCCCCATGCTCCCCTACCCTCCCTTTGAGGCCCGACAGTCTGATCCGTGCCTCCTTGTTTCTGGGTCTGTTCTTGTTCATCAGTCTATGTTGTTCATTATTTCCACTAGATGAGTGAGATCATGTGCTATTAGAAATACACTTATAAGAACCAAAAATGAGACAAGCAATAATGGTTATGGTGACAGGAAATGAATCAGTCTGTAGTGAGTTTCTTTCTGGGCCAACAGTTCTTTTGAGACCCAATTACAATGTCCAACAGTTCCTTATGTGTACATGTCAGCACTGACCACCATTTGTCCACCATCCAGAACTGTAATGTCAGTGCTGACATGTACACATAAACTTACTTTTAAAAAATAATTTAAAACAAATACTGAATATGTTTATTTTAAACAGGCCCAATCTTCATTATTGTAACATTTTGTAATAACTTTTCACTTTACATATTCTCACAAACATACATGGCTATAATGACCACCACCTCTATCTTATTTCAAACTATCTTCCAATTGACACTGCACTCTTATGTACCACATTCATATATTTAATATAGCATTGAACTACTCCAACTGAACATCTTGCATTCACCTCAAAGTCAACAGTTCATGACTCATATAATCAAACTCCTCTTAAAACAAGTTGATAGACACTTGGTGATTGCACTACTTCTCTAAATGACTAAACCTAAATAAATGACTTCTAAGTCATTTTAATATGACCTAGGGATTCGGAAATAGACTCCTATTTATATTGGCTTTTATTTTTTACATTTATTTTAATGCAATGAAAACACAAACGCACAGAACATACATAGTAGCTGCTGTCTTTGTGTTGTGTTAGTTTAGCTAAGCTGGGTCCAGATGCTTGACTAGCAACAAGTGTCTCCAGCAATTCCACCAAATTATCTCCTCCAGCCTCACTGGATCCTGGGCCAGTGGCAGGTGGAGCTCTGTCATGAATGCACCAGGCATATGCTTTATCCAAGATGAAGGCTTAGAAGCTGGGAAAGATGAATATGGGCTTCAATTCATCCTCTTTAGTTCCAGCTCATCCTTGCAGGTTCCTTTTTACCTGTACTCTCCTCATTTCACATCCAGAGACAGGGGCAGCAAGACTTCCATAGATCGCCCAATCAGCTCTCAGGATCTCATAAAAATTAATCTCTATAATAAATCCCTTGTATCACTCATGGTAGTTTTGCTTATTTGATTTAATTCTAACTGATAGATTTACTTAAAAATATTAGTAACAAGTGTAGACAATCTGAATTTCAAAATCACTCTTCTATGTAATTTTTTAGTCTATCTCTTGCCAGTCATTTCCATGAACCATCACCTTAGTTTGAGTCTGATCATCTTTTCATCTGAATAACTGTGGCAACTTCTTAACTGATTACTTTGTTTTTATTCCTGAGTATTAGGAATAGATACACAGAGTCTCATTAGACATTCCTGGAGGATTATAGGTCATATATGGGCTTAAAGCCACAATGTAGGGACAGTCATGTTAGGCCAATCAACCATGAGAAAGTGGGTAGTGATTATTATTGGTTAAATCATTCATCATCTTTTTCTTTTCTACCTTGTTACAGCAAAAGAAAGAGGAATACTAACATATTAGTGGGGACGCTAACTTCTTGTTTGGGGTCCAGGAATAAATGCTGTTTTATTTTCTTAGGATATCACCAAGATCTTTGTGTATCTCCTTGCTTCATGTTTACACTAGAGGCCCGGTGCACAAATTCATGCACAGGTAGGGTCCCTCTGGGTGGCCTGCAGGGATCGGGCCCAAACCTACAGTCCAAAGCTGCCTGCAGCTCCTATCTGCTGCTCCCGCTCATCCTGGCCCCACTGTGCCTGCTGTGGGTTCGTGCCCAATCAGTCCCAATTGGGAGAGGCTCGTGCTGCCACAGCAGTGGCCTGCCATGAGACCTGTGTCTGGCGCCCTCCCAAGGGGAGTGGCCTGCGGGATCGGGCTAAAACCAGCTCTCAGACATCCTCCGAGGAGTCCCGGATTGTGAGAGGGTGAAGGCCAGGCTGAGGGACCCCACCAGTGCATGATCAGGCTGGGGAGGGACTGCAGGAAGGCTCCAGGGTGTGTCCACTCAGTCCTGATGGGCCTGGACCCCAAGAGCAAGGTAATCTACCTGGCAGGAGCATCTGCCCCCTGGTGGTCAGAACACATCATAGCAACTGGTTGACCAGTTGACTGTATGCCCCCTGGTGGTCAGTGCATGTCATAGCAAGCGGTTGAGCAACCTTAGCATATCATTAGCATATTATGCTTTGATTGGTTGTTCGGTTGTTCTGCCATTGGGTCTATTTGCATATTACACTTTTATTATATAGGACTAGAGGCCCAGTGCACAAAATTCATGCACTGGGGGGGGGGCCCTCAGCCCAGACTGCACCCTCTCCCAGTCCAGGACCCCTCAGGGGATGTCTGTCTGCCGGGGAATGGGCCTAAGCCAACAGTTGGAAATCCCTCTTGCAGTCTGGAACCTCTTGCTCCTTACTGCCCGCCTGCTAGCTGCTCCTTACCACTGCTGAGAAACTTAAACTCCTTCCTCTGTGGTCACACAACTCACATGCCAGGCAGTCACTCAGAAATATCTTGGCATCGACCAACTTATGGAATTCTCCCTACTCTCCATTCTCCTGAGCCGGACTCCGGATGTTGACTGCGGCATTCTCTTGGTCATCATTTTCTTTTCCCCAAAACGTTACAAAGTTTATATGAATATAACATACAAAGATGCAGCCTCCTTTGTAGGAACAGGGAAGGAAGGGGTGGTTAAGTAAGACACACGGAGCTGCAGCAAGCACCAGCTGTGGGGAGGGCCTCAGGGGAGAGAAGGTTGGTACTGGGGCCGAGGCCCTAGAGCTGTTGCTGGGGAAGTAGGGATCCCCTCTGAGTGCCATGTTCTGAGGCTGAATTAATTGGTCAAGCTGAGGCAGAGGTGGGTGGCCATATCAGCCATCTTTGTGCTGTTTACCCTTTTCCACCCCAGCTCTGTTGTAAAACCCCAGAGCCCTGGATTCCAAAGGCCCCATCCAGAGCAGAGGCCCTGGAAGGGGGTGAGAGGAAGTGAGTAGGGAAAGTTTGAAAGCCGATATGCCTGTGTGCTGAGGGATGGGCAGAGACAGAGGTGAGAGGTAGCAGGGGAAGGGGCCTCATACATACCCTTCTGTGGGGCCACAGGTGAAGGAGGCCAGGGGAGCAGGGTAGGGATGGGGCACCATGGCCCCAGCCTCTTAGGCATCCCTGTCTGTCCTCTGCAGTGCACATGGAGGAAAGGGGCTGCCTCTGAGGAGGGGCCAGGCCAGGCCAGGTGACCATCTTGAGTTCTGGCTGAGGGGATGGTCCTCACCCTGAGATGCTGTCTAACTGGTGATGGCAGAGGGCCCAGGGCCTCCTCGCTTCTTGAAGAACATGTAGTCAATGAGGAATGTGGCTCCCAGCAGTACAGCCTTCACTCTCATGTCCAGATCCAGCGGGAACTGCAAGCCAAAGTCATCTGCATCCGTGAGGGCTTCTTGGAGCAGCCCTCCCCTCCACCACTGCTTGCTGATGCAGCCCACACTGCGGGACTCATCCTGAGTCTTCACCTCAAAGTTGGTGCCTGTGCCACAACCACAGGTCCAGCAGGGCCCCACCACTCGCAGGATCCTATGGCAATCGGCCTCTTGAATGGAGAACTTGGGGAGGCAGGGATGCCAGGCCAGGTCACCTGGTCTGCAGCACATGGCCAGTGGTGGTGCCTGGTGGGGACTGTACTTCCATCTCTCGGTCCCCAGGGTCCACCAAACAGACGCGAAGGGGCCTGTGGGCCCACAGCACAGACATGCACAGCAGTTGCTCTCTTCAGCTGCCTGACCCAGGGGCTGTCCAGCCCCTGAGCACAGTTCATACAGGTTACTTGTCTCCCAGCCTAGGAGCGTTTCCACTCACGCAGCCCTCTGTTGAATCAGAATCTGCTGATCAATTGGCACCAAGAATTCAAGGCCAGAAGGCACCCTGGGCAGTGGCAAGAGGGAGGCAGCAGGCCCAGCAGCAGGCCCCAGGGCACTGGGGGCAGGTGAGGGGAAGAGAGAGAAGCCGGGAGCAGGGGCAGGCACGTGGGCGGGCACTGGTGCTGGTCTGGGCCCAGGATGCTACACCTGCTCCGGTTACCCAAAGGTCACAGGGTAGGGAGGAGGGGGCGAAGGGGTGTAGCCTGTGGGGGCAAGACCCCCCCCCCCACAGGAAAGGGATGAGGGTTCTCGGGTTGTCACTATACCAGAAGCTTAGTTCTAGAAGTGGAGGCAAGCTTGGGGACAGCCTGACAAACACAGAGACAGACACAAAGACGAACAGGTAAACACGGAGAGGTGGCTGCACCAGGCACCCACCCATAAGGGTCTCTCGGGCGGCGGCTCTGACTCTGGGAGAAACCAAAAGTGTCAGCGGGCGGGGCAGAGTACTTGGGACCCTGGATTCCTTCTGGGTTTTGCAGAACCACCCCCTCCCTTTGTTCTCCCATTCTCCGTAGAGGCGGCTGCTGGCAGATGGCAGGACAGATGGATCCGCAATCAGACTGATGGCCTGACCTCCAGGGAGGTTTCCTGACCCTCTGCGTCCCCTGCTCACCTGAAGCCCCTAAAATAGTCGGGGTGCCCAGGGCTCAGAGGCTCCCGAAAGCTCGTGGAGGCGGGCCGTTGGTCATTGGTTTTTGTTTTTTTACTACATTCCTTCCATGTGCAGTGATCACACTTCATCTGGAGTGGGGTGGGCTCGAGTGACCTGGAGGAAGCATGGGGAGAGCAGTCACCGCTGTTCACCACTGGCACTGCTGGTGATAGCCTTTCTTCCTTGAGGAGCGTGTAGGGAGGGGAAGCGGCCGCAGTGACCGAGGCCAGGTTCCAGGAGGCCAGCAGCACTGTCCGATCGTGCTGGCAGTACTGGTCTGTTGGTGCCTGGCCTGTCCTCTTGAGATTGAACCAGCAGGACTCCTAAGGGAGCCAGTCCCCAGTTCCGCCCCACCTCCACCACCGATTGATTGGAGTCTGAGGGCCAGTAGGAGGGACCAAGAGGTCTGCCTTCCAGCCGCTCACCAGTCACCGCTCACCAGTCACCACTGCCACCAATTGATCAGCTTCTGCTCCCTCAGCTCCCTAGCCTGGTGTTCGGTCGTCCCTCCGGTCGTGACGGCACCTGGGTTTTTATATATATTAGGATTGTGTGGTGACATACTGTGCTGTTTCTGGTTTAATGCTTAATAAACTGTCCTCTCACTGGCAGATATTCATAAATTATTTGTGTTTTTTCTCTAGTGTTTCTATCATCAAACTGACCCAAATACTTTTTTCCCATATCTATTAAAAACTTTAATACCAACTAAACTCTTTAACAGGGTGGATTAAAGTATTTGTGTTCTTTCTTGTCGCTTGCACATGCTATTTCTTCCACAGGCAATATCCTTTGTTCTTTTCCTGCCAAAACACAGCTCAAAGCTCTCATCACAAATCTTTGATGATTGGCCCAAATATTACCAAGATTTGACACAAAAAAAATAAAAAATTGATGGACATAGTGTATGTAAGGAAATACAAAGAGTGACAAGAAAGGAAATTTGTCATGTTATATCTTAATTCATTAATCTTTACTTCAACCTAAGTCTATATTCGCTGTAACATGCACTAAAATGAATAAATTACTTGACATTTTAAAATGGATTTTAAATTAAATGAAGGAACTAACACTAGGAATGAAAGTTAATATTAAGAAAAATAATTTTTAAATATGCATAGAGGAAAACCATAGACAGCCTAAGTAGTAAAGAAGTAATTCCTTGGGAAAATATTAATGTACTAGAGGCCTGGTGCATGAAATTCATGCACGGGGATGTGTGTCCCTCAGCCCATCCTGCACCCTCTCCAATATGGGACCTCTTGAGGGATGTCTGACTGCCCCTTTAGGCCTGATCCCGGGCAGTCCAACATCCCTCTCACAATCCAGGACTGCTGGCTCCCAACTGCTTGCCTGCCTGCCTTCCTGATTGCCCCTAACTGCTTATGCCTGCCAGCCTGATAACCCCCCTAACCACTCCCCTGCCAGCCTGATTGATGCCTAACTGCTCCCCTGCCAGCCCAATTGCCCCTAACTTCCCTCCACTGCCAGCCTGGTCACCCCTAACTGCCCTCCCCTGACAGCCTGGTCACCCCTAACTGCCCTCCCCTGCCTGCCTGGTCGTCCCCAACTGTCCTCCCCTGCAGGCCTGGTCCCCCCCAATTGCCCTCCCCTGCCGACCTGGTCACCCCTAACTGCCCTCCCCTGCCAGCCTCATCGCCCCTAACTGCTTTCCCCTGCTGGTCTGGTCTCCCCTCCAACTGCCTTCCCCTGCAGGCCTGGGTCCCCCCAAACTGCCCTCCCCTGCATGCCTGGTCACCCCCAACTGCTCTCCCCTGCAGGCCTGGGTCCCCCCCAACTGCCCTTCCCTGCAGGCCCAGTCGCCCCCAACTTCCCTCCTTACCGGCCTGGTCACCCCTAACTGCCCTCCCCTGAAGGCTTGATTGCCCCCAACTGCCCTCCTTTGCAGGCCTGGTCCCTCCCAATTGCCCTCCTCTGCTGGCTTTCTTGTGGCAGCCATCTTGTGTCCACATGGGGGCAGCCATCTTTGACCACATGGGGGCAGCCACCTTGTGTGTTGGAGTGACGGTCAATTTGCATATTACTCTTTTATTAGATAGGATAGCTGTAAATTTATTTTTTCTGTATACCTCCCTTCCCCAGGATGGACTGTGACAAAATACCTATGTTCAATAAACACTGGTAGACTGAATGAAAGAATCAACTAGAGCTAAGTATAAATTAGTCCTAAAACTGGCATTAATAAAATGACAATTATTGAACTTTAATTTGGGCTTCAAATATAAACATGAAAAATTCTATCTATAGTGACTTTCCACTGCAAATAAAATAAATCAATGCATCAATGTGGCATCCAAAGCCTTCCATACCATGAACCTAATTTTATATGAATCGTGCATTACTGTCCTCCTTGCCAGCATTTAAACCAACTTCTTTTCACTTGGTCATGTCTTGTGCTATTCATCCTTTAAGTATACACATATTCTGATTGCTCTACTGCCATTCTTCTTTGACTTCTACTAACTGTGTAAGAAAGCCTTTAAAGTGTATGTGTGTAATGCATGTGGTTATCCAGTATTCCCAACACCATTTATTGAAGAGGTGATCCTTTCCCCATTTTATATTCTTTGATATAAGTTAATAGATTTATTTCTCAGTATCTCTTCTGGTCCATTGTTCTATGTGTTAATTTTTTGATGACTATAGATTTGCAATATAGTTTGAAATCAAGAAGTGTGATGTCTCCAGCTTTGTTCTTCTTTCTCAGGATTTCTTCAGATATTCAGGATATCTTTGTGGCTCCATACAAATTTTAAACATAATATTTCAACTTTTGTGAAAAAGCCATAGGAATTTTGATAAGGATTGCTTTAAATCTGTAGATGGCTTAGGGGAGAATGTACATTTTAACAATATTCTTTCTGCAGATCCAAGATCGTGGCTTATTTTTCCATTTATTTGTGACTTTTTAAATTTGTTTCATTACATTCTTGTAGTTCTCATTGTACAGATCTTTCACACCCTTTGTTAAATTTATTCCTCAGTATTTTACTGCTTTTGATGTTATTGTGAATAAAATTGTCTTTATTTTTAAGATGCTTTATAATTAATATTTAGAAATGCAAGTGGTTTCTGTATGTTGATTTTGTATCCTGAAACTTTTTGATTAGTTCTAACAGTTGTATGGTAAAGTCTGTTGATGTTAAAAATGTCCAAACCTGTAGAGAATTTTTATGGGTTTATTTGAGCCAAACTGATGGCATATGCTGAGAGCAAGATTTCAAATTCTCTAGAGAATAACAGTTTTGCAGCTTCTTTTATGCACTTGAAATTAAAGAGGGGTGTAAGAAAGATCACAAGGAGGTGGGGAAAAAGCAAGGTGGACAATACAGGATAGTTAGGATTCTGTGCTTTCATGAGGGTGGGTATGGTTTATTTCAAGGGTAGGTTAGCCTACACACATGGAAACAAGGGACAGGGTTTGCTTAAGGCAAAGATAAGTCTTTCACGAAAAACATATGCCTGGTCACGACTACCACCATCACCTGCCCAGTCAGAAATTGATGATCAGATCACCCTGTGAGGTTACTTTTCAGAGACACACCCCTTTTTTTTTTCATCCACAAGTCTCTAGGATGTTCTGTATATAAGATCATGTCATCTGGAAGAGAAGACAGTTTTCTGTCTTCTTTTTCTATTTGGATGCCAGTTTTCTGTATTCTTTTTCGATTTGGATGCCTTTTATTTGTTTGACTTAACTGATTATTCTGACTAGAACTTCCAGTATTATGCTGAACAGGAGTAGGAAGAATGGTCACCCTTGTTTTGTTCTTGATCTTAGAGGAAAAGCTTTCAACCTCATACATAGCTTGTATTGTGTTGAGAATATTCCTTCTATACTCAATTTGTTGAGCATTTTTATCATGAAAAGATGTTGTATTTTGTCAAATGCCTTTTCTGTATCTATTGAGATAATCATATGATTTTTTTTATTTTTCATTTTATAATATGGTTTGTCACATTTATTGATGTGCATACGTTGACCATCTGGCATCCAGATGACAAATTCCACTTGATCATACTGCATGATGCATTTAATGTACTATTGAATTCGGTTAGCTAATATTTTATTGACAACTTCTGAATCTATATTCAACAGGTATCTTGGACTGTAACTATTTTTCTTTTAGAGTCCTTATCTGGCTTTGGTATCAGGATAATGCTGGCTTCATAAAATCTTATCTCCAAATATAACTCATCTTTGGATATTCCTAACTCTTCCTTCACTTGGCTTATTGCTGCTCTAAGCCTGTTTACTGCTAGCAAGACTCCCAAATTTGCCTGCATGGAAGTATTCCCCCATAAATAAAGTATTTCTGCATACCCCTAATTCATCGCTGTCTCATATCCTATCCTAAGCTCTTTATCTAAATTCTGTAGCAAACATTCTTTCCTTCTAAGAGGAATTCCGGTAACAATTGTTGAGATAATACATTTTTGACCTCTGATATATTTGTTTACATGCTAATCACCTGCATTTCAGTTTTTGTTCCAGAAGGGGTGGGGTTTTTTGTTTGGTTGTGGGGTTTTGTGTATGTGTGTGTGTGTGTGTGTGTGTGTGTGTGTGTGTGTGTTTGTTTTGTTTCTATCTCAAATGCAAAAATAAAACACAGGGTAGGTAGTGAAAACAATCAGGTAAACAAAAAGAAATTCATTTTCTAGGTCTAATGTTTCTAGTTAACTATATTACAGAACAACATTATAAGACTAAGGTATATCTTTTGTTAAAGTAGAGTAAAGGTATATGTATATTGTGCTGTTGATAAGCAAGGAGGCATTTTCTTTTCAACATCTTTGCTGGGTTAAAACCTCTTATCTTGCTAAACAGTGGACTACTACATTAATGATCAAATCCCATAATTGTGAGTCACAGCAAGTCCATTTTAAAACTTAATTTATACCTCCAGAGTATGCTAGACTTATAAAGAGAAGTAGAGAGAAGGCTTTTGTTCTTCTCCAAACACTGTCTCTTGTTTTTAGCCTGTGTCTGTCCAAAGATGTTTTCTTGTGTTATTGTCTTTGGCAAGTAAACTGTTTTTTAATTAGTCATACCTTTTATTTTTTTTTAATTTCTTTATTGATTGTGGTATCACATAATTGTCCTCATCCCCCCATTCCCATCCCAAACCCCTCCCCACGTATGCCCCCACCCTCCTGTTGTCCATGACCACTGGTTAGGCTTATATGCATGCATACAAGTCCTTTGGTTGATCTCTCCCCCTTTCCACCACCCTCCCCTACCTTCCCTCTGAGGTTTGACAGTCTGATCTATGTTTCCCTGTCTCCGGGTCTGTTTTTGTTCATCAGTTTATGTTGTTTATTATTTCCCCTAGATGCGTGAGATCATGTGATACAAGAAATACACTTATAAGAACCGAAAATGAGACAAGCCATAATGGTTATGCTGAGAGGCAAATGAATCAGTCTGTAGTGAGTTTCTTTCTGGGCCAACAATTCTTTTGAGTCCCAATTTCAATGTCAAACAGTTCCTTATGTGTACATGTCAGCAATGATATTTCAGTTCTGGTTGGTGGACAAATGGTGGTGATGCAGGTCCGACCGTCTCTGGTTTGGTCCTGGGCATCCTTCAGTGATGCACAGCTGCTGTCTGCTAGTATGGCAAGGCGTTGTCAGCATCTTCCATATCTGGACTGTTTCTCTTCTATCTTCATGGCTGGAGCAGTCCTGTCAATTCCTCTCTGTTGCAGGAATCCACATGATCTTGGAGTTGTTTTCTAAAAATATACAAACATATTCTCGACCAAAAGTTAATAAAGGGATATTTTCTATAAATTTGACTTGGGATCCTTTTTCATTTTTTGCCCAAATGATTTTCCTCTGGCTTGTTTTGATACCATGTGTGTTTTTCATGGGTGTCTTGCTGTTAGCATTACAAATGAAAGTTAATTTTCTAAAGTACAAATTTTCTAGATGTAATTTACTTACAGGATAGTTTTCCTTACATGATATTCTTCTACTATCACCCCCTTTTTTATTTAAATATTAGGAAGCTTTTGGAAATTTTATAATGTAGTCTTGATAGCTTTTACATTTTAATTTTTTGCGCTAAAATATGACTGCTTTAGGTTCATTACATGTTACGCAATTTTACCATGAGATGAACTGCCAATAAAAAATTATGTTAACACTTTAGGAACAGCTTTTTGTACAGTACAATCAATTTTTCTAGAATATTTGCTTATTTCAATTAGCCAATTTAAATTACTCTGAAAACTTGACTACTATTCTACCTTTTAACTGCCTTATTTAAAAGATCCCACATGAGTGACTATGAAGTTGCTGCCCGCCCCCTTTTTAAAATCACTATCTAGATGAGTCAGTACCACACTTTGTGGGGTCAATTCCAAGGAGCTCCTTTTTGCATCTGTGGTCTCCACTAAGATTTCTGTGGCTTAGCTGCCTCCCAGCTGACAGCATCCATCCTCCTTCTCCTGATACCCAAAGAGCTGCCCTCCAGGATCTGGTGATACCCACCAAGCCTGTAGTCCTTGTTTCCATTGACTTTTTTCAGACTAAAAACTTGAGAAAGGGATTCGTATTCCCTCCTACTAGACTTACCACTATTTCCTCTCAATCCTTGAAAAATAAGAAAACCAAAAATTGAATTGCCTAACAAAATGAGGAGGAAAATTATAGCTACTTTAAGATGTTTTTCAAATAAAATCCCCTCATGGTCAATATAATGAACAATAATATATCAGCTCTCTATTAACTAAGACAGCATGTCACATATTTAATATTGCTTAGATTTATTTTTTTAGGGTTTAAGGCTATGCAGACAGATGTCAAAGAAAAAAAAAAAAAAGCTTGACTCTGTGAACCTCTCCTTTTTAATGTTTAATTCCATCCCAATTTTAAAGGAAATTTAATTTAAGAGAATTATATCCATATGATTCAAGTTCATTTGTATTTAACTGATCAATGTGTTGTTTTACAAGGCCTGTTTGATGTAAAGAAAGCAAAGTGAGTCCCTTTTTCCCCCTAGGCTTTGAAATGCATTTTTCCCCTTAGAAGTATTTGGCAGTTTATAAATCCCAACTACCAGACTGAACTTTGGTTTCAAATTCAGAGCATTAAAACATGGAACAGCATCCAAAGGGCAGTAAATTTCAATTTACTGAGAAAATAGCCTTCAACATAATGATTTTTCATGTCTTTCTGCTTATTTTAATTTTTAATTACAAAACCAATTTCTTAAGCAAAAGATGTCACAGTGAAAGCATTAGAGGAAAGAGAGCTCTATCACATTAGAAAAAGAAGAGTAATAAATAATTCATTAAATAAGGTAACTTTGAAAATTGGTGTCCTTGCCTTTTTTTAATTATCTCCTTCCATGAAGAGGAAACATGTTATATTGAGGAAAGCATGGACTTTGAAATCTGCCATTTTGTGCTACTCAAACTTAACACACCCATGAATTCAGAAGAGTTTCAACCTTTGTTTCATCGCTTTAAAAACGGGGATAATATCACTAATCTCTCAATGCGCTCAATAAGAGTGCATGCCTTCCCCCCACTTATCTTTCCCTGGGATGGATCTGAGTCTGACCTTACATTTTTAACTTGAGTTCTTTCCAATATACTTGGCTTTGAGGAACATTTCCTTGTGGAGGAGGGAAGGTAAGTTTTGTCAAAATTACTTATTCATTTTTGTTATGCATTAGAGGAACTATCAATCTTAAAACTATGTGTTCACTGATTTTAGTAGAGGGATGCTTAAAGATAAATTTCAAAATAACTTTTAACAAGTTTGAGAAACACATAATCTCTATTTCTATGTGCTGACTTATTATTTTTTTTCTAGCCTTTATTTCTCCTGCACTTTGATTCTTTTAACAATTATTGTTTTGAAACAGACATGTTTTGTAAGGTCTTTTGGTTCACTCAGGGTAAAAATATAGGAATAAATGCACACATATATACATAATCAGTTCTGAGCCTGGACCTATATTGAGCAGAGGAGGCTAAAACAAACCTCGAGAGTTCAGGCTATGATAGAGGAAGAGAAGAATATCTGAGAAAAAGAGAGTAAGACTATGTTTATATTTAAAGCTAATATGGACCTCTTCCAAGCATGTTTACCAAACCATTATTTAACTCTACATTAAATGTGGCTTTATAAAAATTCCCATGCTGTCACATTTTTACAGAGTAACTTACCAGCTTGAAAATCCAAATAGTTCAAGTGTATATATAATGGATCAGCATTACACTGAGAGCAGGTTCATAGAGAAACAAATATCTGAGATACCATATGTGACAATTCTACTTCAGTTGGAGCAGTAAGGGAGAAGCAGCCATCTCTCTTTAAGAATTCATTTTTCTAATATTTTTCTTTTTGGCCTCATTTTATTGTGATTATTATATTGTCTAATAGATAGGAGGTAGAGAATAAATGTTTATAGGATTTGAAAAGTTGTACTGATGAGAATATTCCTATCACGAGTATAGCTATAGTTCTAAGAATCTAAGCACCAGAAAAATAAATAAGAATATTTCATTTATTAGTCAATGTTGTAACACTGAGAACCTTGAAGTTCAGTACTAGGAAGAGGTACAGGATAAAGGCAGATCAAATTTGAGAATTCTGGAAGTAGGTAGATCCAGAAACTGGCTACTCCATTTCTTCCCATTCGTTTTTTAAAAAATACATTTTTATTGATTTCAGAGAGGGGGAGAGAGAGAGAGAGAGAGAGAGAGAGAGAGAGAGAGAGAGAGAGAGAAACATCAATGATGAGAGAGATTCATTGATCGGCTGCCTCCTGCATGCCCCCCACTGGAGATCGAGCCTGCCACCCAGGTACATGCCCTTGACTGGAATCGAACCTGGGACCTTTCAGTCTGCAGGTTGACTCTCTATCCACTGAGCCAAACAACAGGCTAGGGCCCCCCTCATCTTGAATGCACTTTATCCTTTGAATTTCCCCAAACCAATATTTTTGTTCTATGAGATTTTTTGCCTTTTCAATAACCTCCCTTTTTCTAATTCCCTCATGGTATTGCCTAGCCCTTGTGGTCCCTGGGTGACTAGTGCTGGTGTTGATGTGGGTTTGGAATAATGGAAAAGGATACTTAGGAGCTACAATTATGTTATTTAAAAGTATTACTATGTATTCGAACACGTCCTAGAATATGTAAATACCACAGTAGACTGTCCCTTATCTAAATTCCATTTAAACAACCTGCCAAATTAATCAATGTTCTCATTCTCATTTCCTAATTTAAAGCATACTACCTAATGCCAACAATGCAGTTAGCAGGCAGCTCATTAGTGTAGCTACACATTTCTCCTGGCCATTAAGTTGTAGTCTAAAAAGACACTGCTTATTCCATATGTACTTACTATTTTAATTAGGCAAATAAATAAGTAAACTATATATAAATACATTAACAAATTATAAGTAGGAAAAGAGAGGCCATTTCAATTAATTTGAATAATTCGGAAAACGCTTAAAACCAAGTCATTAAAAAAATATTAAATTAAATGTGGATGAGAAAACTAAAAAAATGTTTAAGACTGCATCATCGTTCTTTTTAAAAATCTCTTACTTTAACCAACTTGTGTGCCTAACCGATAGACCAGTTGTCCCAATCGCACAGGTTAAGACATGCACAGTGTATATTGTAATGAAATGAAAATAATTGATTCAATTCATCCATCCAATACAATGGAACAGACACGCAACAAGCAGTCAGTCATATCAGGGCACATTTTCTCTCTTTCCAGCCTTAGACAATGTCTGATTAGGCACAGCTCAACTGTACGAAGCAATGCATTTCTGTAGCCATGAAAAATGAGTGTTCTGCATAATATTACTCTCCTCAAGGCACATCGTTAAATAAAAGAGATTTAAAATTTTGGTCAGATTTTGGAGTGTTTTCTTTTTGGTCCCAAAGCAACTAACAAGTTTTATACTCCTCACTCTCAAATAGTGACCCATTTGGACTTCCTTCTTGCTGTCAAAGGCATCCTAATAACAAATGCTTCAAACCTAGGGCTTCTTGGAATCCTCCCCTCACCCTTCTGCATAGTGGCATTTTGTGGGTTTAGGTCCTTCATTTGATGTCCCCCACATCTTATCGTTTCTTTTATCCCACTTCTTGTTAGGCCCTTGGTTCTCCATGCAAAAGAACCAAATGTAAATTTGGATTACAGCTATAAATAGGTGTAACGATGGTGGAGATATATTCCGAAACAACCCAACTAGAAGAATGTGTAGGAGATAAAAGGGACTGAAAACAACATCTAATTTCAAACCCATGCCTTTGATCATGCTCTTACTTCTGTTTGCCTAATTGATTCAATCCTCTCAACAAGGAGCTCCCCACACATAGACCTTTCACTATGGCTCCTCATAATGGGGGTGGGGTTACCTTTATATCTGTGTCTCAGGACATTTTTTTTTCAGCTCCACCTTTTATTGGCCTTCTTAGTACTACTTTCCTTTTGTGTGTGTTTTTTTTTGTTTGTTTTATTTGTTTTTGTCCTTGTGTGTAAATCCAGTCAGTATTAACTTAATATATTTACATTTTTCCTAGTCCAGCAGATTTAAAGTTTAGCTCTTCTCAGTGGTTTCTAAGCTGGTCTCACCACTGACTCATTTAAGTTCCCACTCTGCTTGAAATTCCATTGCCACAGGCTACCCCCACCACTTTCTCTTCTCCAGCTCAATTTCTAGAATCCCAACCAGAGCTGTTTTCTTCATCTTGCTTTCCCAAGGTAAGTATTGGGAATAAGCTTTCTGAAGGAAATGTGTCCAAAATAAACTTGAAGAAAGAACAGAAGTCAAACATTATCTCTAAGGAAAAGAGAATGATTGATATCTCCGTCCATGTTGTCTATGGACAGACTTCCAGGACACCCTCTGCTGTCCCCTTAACATTGCAATTCTCTTTTTTTCTCCAGTCTCTGTATGGGCACATCTACTTACAGAGCATTAAGCAACATCTGTAGGATGAGGACACTCCTCTGAGTTATGCAATTTTTATTCTAAATTCCTCGTTGAGATCTTCATTTCAATGTCTCACAGATCTCACACTTAATATATCCCAAACTGAACTCTTAGTTTCTCTTATAGCTTATTTTTACTACTGTCTTTCCATTCTCAGTAAATGGCATGACCATCCACACCATAGGAATGATCAGGTCCCAAACCTAGGTTAAATCTTTGATCATCACCATCCACGCTAATGCAACATCAAAATCCAAAAATTTGGTCTTCATGCCAGAGCTCAAATCTATCCACTTTTTTTCTAATCCTCTACCATATTTTGTATTCTTCATAGCAGTTTTCTTTATGAGAAATGTTGTTATTATTATTTTACTATACTGTCCGTTTCTCCCAACTAGAGGCCAAATTCTGAAAGAGCAAGGCTTCTATTCAAGGTTTCTGTTTATTTTCAAATTGTAAATGCTTAAAAAAATAAAACAAACAAAAAAACCTGACATACAATATATGTTCATTAACAACTATTGACTGACTATCTATTCAGGTCAAAGTTGCCAGAATCCTCGCCTATATTTTTGCAATGACAACCATGTATTCATTTTCTTATGTTCTTCAAAGCCATTCTCCAGGCAGCAAACAAACTACATTTTAAAAAGTTAACAGAATATTTAACAGGGACATTTACTGTTGCCTTAGGGAAAGCATAATGGCCCAGAGCCACACCCTACAAACTAACAACAACCAAACAAAACACAGGGGTTAAAATCCAAAAAGAAGACCCAACAATTGAGTCTGTTTAGCCAGGGGCTTAGGAAGTACTGTCAGAACTGGTCTTACGAAAATCAAATTCTTCACCAGCCTTCCTTTGCCAAGTCTTCCAAGTCAAAGTTGTTGACCTAACAGGGGTTGCAATGTCTTTTATCTGGCATAAAAAAAAAAAAAAAAGGAGGAATATGTTCCCAGCCTCACAGAGCCAAGCTGGCTAGTGTCCCGCCCAAGATGCTTGGCCCCTTTAAGGTGCTTTAGGGAATACCAGTGAGAATGAGAGTTTGGGAGTCTGAGAAGTAGGATGAAAGATTCGAGCAGGAAGTGGCTTCCTCATGGGTCTGGCTATTGCAGTGTAGAGGCTCTGCAGGGCCTTTGAAGAATTTACACCACCTCTGAAAAAGCTAGTATTTGAAGTCCTGCCTTGGAGAAGGCATCGGTGGCCAGCTGGGGTTGGCCAATGAGTCAGTAAAAACTGCTGATGAGTGAAGTGAGATGGACGATGACAAGTAAAGGCTGGAGTTGTCTCAGAGCCACAGAACCACCTCCCCTCATCCCCAACGCACTTTGCATTCAAGGAGCCAACTCTAGTTCACTCTTAAGCCAAGGGAGGAGAGGCGAGTTAAAAAAAAAAAAAAGTTTGAGAACAAAGATTTAAACCGACCTAGGCTTTGACTATTTGAAAGTGAGTACTTTACATAAGATTTTTTTTTATTTGGTTTGGTTTGGTTTTTCAAAGAACAGGAAAAAAAAAAAGAAGTTACCAGAGTAAGAGATCAAAGAAAAAAATAAAGTTTTATGATCAATAGGTCAATTAAAAACTAAAATCAGATTATTCCACGATCTGGCTCAAAACTCTACTGCTCTCCAAATCTTTCTATTATCTTTAGAAAAAGTCAGCGTCCTGGCCAGCCTAACAGCACTGGGTCATCTGGATCCAGGCAGAGTGTATCTCCAGCCTATGCTCTCTGTCCTCGGGCCAGACTCCCCTTCTGATCCCCAGATCCCACCACATTCTTCTCCATCTCAGGGGTTTTTGTCACTATTTCACTGACTGGATTGTCTTTCCCTGACTCCTTGCTTCTCCTGGATTTAGCTTAAATGTGACTTTCTTATGAAATGTGGGGTTTGGGGTGCAGATTTCTTCTCATGGGTTCTTGTCAGACGAAGATGAAGAATAAATTCATGGACTAACAGATTTCTTTTAAGAAAAATGTAGAAGTGTATTGGAAGCATATACAAACTCCATCTGGGCATGGATGTCCCCAAAGGGGACCACTGGGGAAGGGCCCCCAAATAGAAAAAAGCTGCACTCTCTCTCTCTCTAGTGGGAAAAAAATCTAAATCCAAGAAATCTAAAATCTAAAAATATGAGAATCTGTAATCTGTCTCATGTCCCCTTGTCTCCAGTTTATATATGCTATAGTTCTTTGAAAATGACCCTTTCTAATTGGACCCCTTCCCCATTTTATGACCCTGTGCTCTCCTAATTGGTCACTCTTTTGTTTCAAAGTCCAAAGCCCCTTCCTTTTCTCCCCCTTACTTGCAACATTCCTCTATCTCCTGGGAAAATACATTTCCCTCTTTCTGGCATCTGTCGACATTTCTGTATCCCCTGTGAAAGTATGGTTCCTTCTCCCCTGTACTCTGTGACTTTTCTTTATCCTCTGTGAATGTATGCCTTCCTTTCCACTTATCCTGTGGCATTTTTCTATCCTTTACATCTCCATCTTATCTGTTCAGGTTGGGATTTCTTTTTATCTCCTTTATGGCTCTCTCTCAGTTGTCCTGGCCAGAAATGTTTTATTACCCCTATGGCTATCCAAGCTGCTCAGGTCAGGGCTACTTTTGACCTACCTTATAATTGTTTTAATTCTCAGGCCAGAGATACCTCTGTCCTTCACATATGCATTCCTCCCCCATGGACCCTCTTTATTCCTTAAGCCTGCCTGTTTTGTCCCTAGAATTCCTTTCACTCAGATGTTTTACGTGATACCTCCCTCCCCAACTTGCACCCCCATTAATTTTTCTGTCTGGCTTTCTCTTGCATCCCCATTTCCTAGCATAGTATCTGGCACAAAGTATAGATTCAATAAATAGGAAATAAATGAAAGTCTTGCACACTTACCACTGTGAAGGAAAAATGATCTGAAGCTTTGCTTTTCATATAACTTTTTTAACTGTATCTACTTTCCAAACCTTGTTTTTCCTTGTAAGATTAGCATTTCTGATATAATATTTGATAGTGTGATGGAGCTACACAATATTATTACCTACTAAGTTAATGACTCACCCATCCGGCTGACTCTCAAATGACAGTGATCTTTTACATTATTTTTTTCTTATCTCCAACCTAACTATCATTATAAAATATCCTCTTTTCATATAAAATATATTTTCTAAGACAGAATTTTGAAACAGCATAGGGATCTCCCCTTGCAGCAAGCAGGAAATAAACTTTGACATGAAAAATAATTAATTTGTCAAAAACATTTTTTAAAGAATTGTGGCAATCCCATAAATATCTCCTTGCTTCTTGAGGACCCACTCAAGTAAAGCCAGGGCCATGCCTGGAGGAAAAAAAAAGTCATAACAAAATTGACAGAGATTCTTTGTGTCTCCAATTTTTCTGATGCTGAGATCAACCAATGAGGTTTTGCTGACACGCAGTAAACTTGATTCATTTTCAGAGCCTCTTGTTAATCAAAAGTTTTGTGGCTATTTTTAGGATGTTTGTCCTATTGAATTTGAGACCAATCCACATTAAGAATATGGATATATGGTTTTGGTTCGTATATAACCACTCCTCAGAGTGAAAGTCTACAGAAGGGATTTCATATTGGGTGAGTCTCCAGCAGGGGAGCCAGGTGCTGTATAATAGGTTTCTTGTCAGTGTTTTATGTCTGAAGGATTCCTGGATCTTTGAGGAATCACATGACTAATTAGAGTTGGCCAATGTTTTATATTTGAGAAATTGCATGATTATTTTGAAGAGTCCCATGGCTGGGGTTATATTGTTACAGAGAAATAACCTAGTCCTTAGAAAGTCTGGATGGTTGTGTAATTATATTTAGAGATGTTTTGGCTGCAGACAGTTATTTTGTGTTTTGCCTACAGAGTTTTGCTTGTGTATGTATTTGTGTCTGTTTTTGCAATTATCTCTAGCTAATTGTATAATTGCTTCAGCAGTCTTCTGTATGTCTGCTTGTCACTGTAAGCTGTGATTTGGAGTCCTTTATTTTGATAGTCAGTGGGCTACCTTGGGCAGCCTTATGTTTAGAAGTTAGGTCCCCACTAACCAATTACATAGAGAACTAGCATGAAGGGTTCTAAAAATCTTTACTTTCAGTTTTCATATTCACTCTAACAATGACTAGTTACCCATTTCCTTTTGTGTAAAATGTTCCTACCAAGGAACATACTTGTATTGGGCTGTTGTACTGTTTTATCTCATGGTCATGTTGAAATAAAATGATTACTCAGGCCAGTGGTTTCTTTAAGTGCCTAAAAAGTGTTGCTGTTGGTAAACATTTGTTTTTGTTCTGTGTTGTTTCCATTTGTGTGCTTGCTTGTTTTTGTATTGAAATAAGATGCTTACTACTCTGTCTTCTCAAATGAGGTATAAACTTCTCAAAGTCCTAGGCTAGGCTTTATTCATCATTTATCTCTGGCACATAATAGGCACTCAGTAAACATTTACTGAATAACTTGGTGTACCTTTTTCATAACTGTATCCAGTGCTTAGCACAAAGTTTACAATATGGTTTAAAAATGTTTTTTGAAATAAAGATCTAAAATGAATTCTAGCACAATCCACCCACATGAACGTCCTTGCTGGCACATGAATGTAAGCTGGGGAGAATTTTTTGCATCAGCCTCCTTCCCTTTCTCTTCTGACTTCAGTCAATCACATGATGTGCTTTCAACTCTTTATCTTGGGGTCCTAATGTACATGGTAGCTTTGATATTAGCTTCTAGTCTCTCAGTTGTAGAATTTCTAAATTACCCTCATTCTGTTTGCATTTGGCTTGTAGCTCAACCTGTTTACCCATCTGGCTTTGCTTCCTTAGGTATTTCCCATCAAACCCAAGCAACTTAAGCTTTGAACCTGTGGGAATCAGCTGTCTGCATACAGGCACTATTTCTAGAAATTAGGCACAAGAGGATAAGAAAAGGTAGACTGGGTGACCAGGAAATGACACAATATCCAATAAAATTTTCCATGTAATGACAAGATTCTGGCAAAAATCTTGCATTTTTTTATGAGAACAAACTGGCTTTAAAAATCCATAATTTAAAAGTTTCAAGCAGTTTTTAATATTCTAAAAGCAGAAGTTTGAGTTTGCCTTTAAGATAAACTAACCTTCTTATACCATAACCACTACCAACCAAATAGGCCTTTATTTATAAAAATGTGATGCAATAATATTATCTTCAAATGGAATGAATTTTGTGGCTATGGCTTCAAGGAGATAAACTGCTCTATATAATAATGTAAACATTTTTTTTTTTAAATCAAGGGCAGCCTTGCAACTCTGAAAAGCATCTCTCCTTTAATAATGTGTTTAATTTCTAAATAGCTCTATAGACTGCACAGGCTCTAAAAATTATTTTTTGTTTTCAGGAAATACAGGGTTTTTTTGCCTCACATTATAACAAAACTGATAGAAAATGGCATTTATATTTGTTGCACCTTACTCATTCCCCCTTAATTTTTTCTTAAAATATTTCCACTACTCTATCAAAACTGCTCTTGTTAAGGTCAACTAATACCTCCATGAAGCTAAACCCAATGGTAATTTGTCATTACACAAATTACTTAACTCTCAGCAGCATTGATATGTTTATCATTCCCTACTCCCTGATAAATGTTATTCTATTGACTTCAGGATATCATTGTTTCATTTGGTTTAGTACTATACCTTTGGCTACTCAGCTGTCTCATTGTCTAGTTCCTATTTTTCTCAAAACTTTGATGCTCAAAGGCTCCACCATTCATTTTAATAAACACTGCCTTTATAATTATTCAAAGTGTGCATATACATTTTTGGGGGGACACCATAGTATCACCATATATGAGAGAGAGAGAGAGAGAGAGATGCAAAATATTTACCTTAAACTTTACTAAAGAAAATGTAATTAATTTTTCTGCAATTCTCATATTTTAGCAATTATGAAGACTACATTTAATTATGTTCTATTATACCAATAATTTTATATTGTGTAGTAGCAAAATGTTTATAAAATGCTTACAAAAAAAGAAATGTATATAAAATTTGGTATGATGTACCTACCCTCCAGATTTTTTGTAACGGATTCCTCATATTATAAAATTATATAAATGGGCCAGAGACATGTTAATGTTGATATCAATGACTTGTTAAAGAAGATAGAATAAATCAAAATAAATATGCTGTAAGCAATCTTTAAGGTTCTGCAAAATCCCTGGGTGTGAGGAGGTGAGATTCGCTTGCGGGTTTTTTTGGTGGTAGATGTTGAAGGGAATATTTCTGGACTCATCTGACCAATCCTGCCTTTTCTATTGGACTTTCCTAATAATTTCAGTTTCAAAGGGTGTCTTTAAAAAATAATAACTGGGGTATAGAAATAGAGTGATGTAAATACATAGAAAGTCTGAATATACTTAACAATATACTTAACAAATATGAAGAAATCAATTAAGTATTAATACTGTCCTTTAAAATTGTATGTATTTTTAAATTAAATTTTATTTAAATAGGCTTAACATTTTTTTGTGGAGTTGATTTATTTCTAAGCCTCTCCACCCCGAATAATTAGTAATCATGCTCATATGTTTTGACTGACAACTGTTTTAAATGCCCCTCAAATTAGATCAAGTATATTAACCTAAAAAAGTCTGTGGAATTTAAACAATTACTTTGAACTCTAGATTGTGCAATCTATACAAAAATTTTTTTCCACACAATTTCTTCCTACTTGTTTGCAATATGAATTTAAACACTTAAATATAGAAATTATTTGGAAATTATACTTGCCCCGTAATTAAGAAAGGTGGTCAACAGGCATAGAGTGAATAGCCAATAAATATTGGCTTATTACTTTTTAAGTCATAGTTAGGATTTTCAAACATCATACTTGGTATGGATTCACTTATTTTTTAAAGTTCAAATAAATTTCTGTTCTCTTTGTATTTATCATTTTTATGAATGACTACTTCTAGTTTTCATTTTCACTAATTCAATTTCATTTGAACATTATCAAAGCTTGCATTGTAATATTTTAACATTTATTTGAATAAATACATTTTTAAATCAGATGCACTCATCAAAAAGACTACAAAATATTTTCCCAATATGCCGTCTTTATTGTGCTTATGTAATTTGTACCTTTCAGAAAGATTTCTTGAGAGCCTATAGGGCATGGATCTGAGAAACAAATGAAACAGAGGTGGAAAGCAATAAAAAGTGATGTTTATTATTTACTTTATATTTCTTTTTAATAGTTGCAAATATGAACTGATGGGGCAATCTTTGAGTTCATTTGCAAAAATTAAATGAGAATGATATTGAACACAGGTGCTAATTTTATATACTAGTGGCCCGGTACATGAAATTTGTGCACAGAGTGGGGGGTTCCCTCAGCCTAGCCTGCACCCTCTCCAATTGGGGACCCCTTGGACAGTCAGACATCCCTCTCGCAATTTGGGACCGCTGGCTCCTAACCGCTCACCTGCCTGCCTGCCTGCCTGATTGCCCCTAACTGCCTCTGCCTGCCTGCCTGATTGCCCCTAACTGCCTCTGCCTGCCTGCCTGATCACCCCTAACTGCCCTCCCCTGCTGGCCTGGTTGCCCCAACTGCCCTCCCTTGCTGGCTTGATCTCGCCCTCAATGACTCTCCCCTGCTGGCCTGATCTCGCTCCCAACTGCCCTCCCCTGCCTGCCTGGTTACCCCCAACTGCCCTCCCCTGCCTTCTTAATCTCGCCCCCAACTGTCCTCCCCTGCTGGTCAATTTGGTTCTGATTGGTCATTTTCTATGCCAATCAGCATCAAAAGCTCCGCCTCCTAGGCAGCCATTGGCTCCTCACAGTTCATCCAGATTTGGTTCTGATTGGTCTGTTTCCATGCCAGTCAGCATTTCCAGGCCTGTGTCTGGGCCTGATCAGAGAGGTGGGGCTGATCAGCAGCCCCAGAGGAGGCCTGGAGAGAAACAGAGGGTCGGCTGCTGGCAAAGCCTGGAGAGAAAGAGAGAGGCAACGGCTGATCAACAGCTGCCATGGAGGCTATGGATCAGACCCTGCCTCTCTCTCTGGGCCTCTCTCCAGGCCTAATCCGCAGCCCCCTCGGCAGTCAGTGCAGGACTGACTTCTAGTGTTCGGTAAAGCTTTCATTCATTTTGGACGTTACAGACCCTGGTTTTTTATATATTAGGATACCATAACCTATATAATAAAAGGGTAATACACAAATAGACTGAATGGCAGAACAACCGAACAACCAATCAAAGCATAATATGCTAATGATATGCTAAGGCTGCTCAACTGCTGCTATGATGTGCACTGACCACCAGGGTGCAGACGGTCGACCAGTCTACCAGTCACTCTGATGTGCACTGAGCACCAGGGGGCAGATGCTCCGACTGGTAGGTTAGCTTGCTGGTGGGGTCCAGCTGATCGGAACTGAGCAAGATGGGCCAGACACTCCCTGGAGCCCTCCCGCGGTCCCTTCCCGGCTCGATCATGTACTGGTGGTGTCCCTCAGCTTGGCCTGTGCCCTCTTGCAATCCAGGACCCCTTGGGGGATGTTGTGGAGCTGGTTTCAGCCTGATCCCACAGGCCACTCCCCTTGGGATGGCCACAGACACAGGGCTCATGGCTGATGAGCACCGCTGCGGCAGTGTAAGCCTCTCCCAATCAGGACTGATTTGGCATGAGCCCACGGCAGGCACAGTGGGGCCAGGATGAGCAGGAATGGTAGGTAGGAGCTGCAGGCAGTGTTGGACTGCATGTTTCAGCCCGATCCCTGCAGGCCACCCAGAGGGACCCCACTCATGCATGAATTCATGCACTGAGCCTCTAGTTTAAAATAATAGACAATTTTTATTTTTCCCTCAATTGGGAAAATAATCACTAGATACTTAAAGAAAAATTAAAATGTTCCCATTCTTTTAGAGCTGAAAAAAGATTCAGAATATATTTTTACATTTTGTCCCTTAAAAGCAAGAGGATAATTGACATGTACTTTATATAAGGTAGAATACATTTGCATATACTTTAAGTCTTTTATTTTTGTTTTTCTCAATGTTTCATATAAGGTAGAGATTGCTTTTTTAAGATATTTTTTTTATTGATTTCAGAGGGGAAGGAAGAGGGACGGAGGGATAAAACATCAATGATGAGAGAAAATCATTGATCAACTGTCTCCTGCACACCCCACACTGAGGATTGAGCCCACAACCTAGGTATGTGCCCTTACCGGGAATTGAAGCATGAACTCCTGGTTTATAGGTAGATGCTCAAGCACTGAGCCACACTGGCTGGGTTAGAGGAACCATTTTAATATCAAAGTATTCCATCCATTGTCATGGTAAATCAAGCTCATATCCAATTTCTGGGTGTTTTGGAAAGGCCAGATAATCACAAGGTTTCATTTGCTTTCACAAGCCTTTAATTGCATGATAGTTATAAACAATCACTCAGTGTGACAATTTTGCATTATTATTGACTGCTCTGAACATCTCTTTTAAAGACAAGTTGGCAAAAATTAAGAAAACTTCTTTGTACTAGCTCTCTTGTCTTGAGACCAGACTTTAACATCTTTTTAGATGTTAAGAGCTCCTCAGTACTTACTGTGGGTGACACATTCTAATAATGAATGTAACTGATGTAAGCAGGTCAATTGGAAAATTGGAAGTAACTCACAGAGTTTAGAACAGTGGAAAAATAAGATTTTGAGTGTCTTAATTATGTGAAGTACAAATTATATTAGAGTTTGTGGGAGAGCGGCATGCTGATTGATTGCTTATATTTATTTATGTATGTACTTATTTTGTATGTATTTGCTTTTATATGCTCTGATCAGAAAAATCATTTTTGTATTCATCAGGGAGTGAATATGCTGCATATGACAAAACTGCAAGTGAAACTAGATTAAGATTGAAATGGATTTACTGGCTCAAATGACTGAAGAACCCAATATATTGGCTTCTGCTGACTTGAGCCAGGGCTTAATTAATGTCACTGGGAACTAGTGCATCTATCTATCTGTCTGTCTCTCATTCTCTGTCCCTCTCTTCCACTTACTCAGTTTGAGTACTCTTCTTAGGTGTCAGGCAATTACAAGATGAATTCTGTAGCTCCTGTTGCTATGTTCTATTACGTTGAAATTTAGTGACGAAGTAGTGAGGCTCTCTTTTCCAGACCCCCCTTTAATTTCATTAGTAAAGAAGCACACAACAATGCGGTACCATCTCACACCTGCCAGAATGGCTATCATCAACAAATCAACAAATGACAAGTGCTGGAGAGGACGCGGAGAAAAAGGAACCCTCATGCACTGCTGGTGGGAATGCAGACTGGTGCAGCCACTGTACCAAACAGTATGGAGTTTCCTCAAAAAACTAAAAATGGAACTCCCATTTGACCCAGTGATCCCACTTCTAGGAATATATCCCAAGAAACTAGAAACACCAATCAGAAAGGATATATGCACCCCTATGTTCATAGCAGCATAATTTACCATAGCTAAGATTTGGAAACAGCCTAAGTGCCTATCAGCAGATGAGTGGATTAAAAGACTGTGTTACATCTACACAATGGAATACTATGCTGCTGTAAAAAGGAAGCATCTCCTACCATTTGTAACAGCATGGAAGGAGCTGGAAAGCATTATGCTAAGCAAAATAAGCCAGACAAAGAAAGATAAATGTCACATGATCTCACTCATTTGTGGAATATAATGAACAACATAAACTGATGAACAAAAACAGATCCAGAGACAGAGAAGCATCGATCAGACCATCAAACCTCAGAGGGAAGGTGGGGCAGAGATCAACCAAAGGACTTGTATGCATGCATATAAGCCTAACCAATGGGCACAGACACCAGGGGTGTGAGGCCATGAATGGGGGGGGGGGTGAGGGGGAAAAGGGAGGATAAGGATACATATGTAATACCTTAATCAATAAAGAGAGAGAGAAAAAAGAAGCACATGAGTAATATGCCTATCCCATCAAATCAATATATGAAATATTCTGATTGTTTAGGCCTAAGTAACCAGGGTTAAGTTCAACTCAATCAGGAACATATGGGATAAGAATGGGGATGTGCCCTAACCAGTTTGGCTCAGTGGATAGAGCGTCGGCCTGTGGACTGAAAGGTCCCAGGTTCGATTCCAATCAAGGGCATGTACCTTGGTTGTGGGCACATCCCCAGTAAGAGGTGTGCAGGAGGCAGCTGATTGATGTTTCTCTCTCATCAATGTTTCTAACTCTCTATCCTTCTCCCTTCCTCTCTGTAAAATATCAATAAAATATATTAAAAAAAAAGAATGGGGACACAATTGACCCTTAAAAGAAATTTACTAAAGTAACCAGAAAGATAAAACTGGATAGTGTGCAACACAAACAGAAATTGTCCATAGAGTCCACTATTTTTACTATCTCTCTCATACACACACACACACACACATTCATATGTACATCTACACTAATAAAAGAGAAAGGTGAAAATTGACCGTACCTTTGTGATGCCCACTGGCCAATCAAGAGTGAGTATGCAAATTAACCTCATCACCTCCATGGAGACTGACAGCAGTGTGCAAAGAGGCCTGGTTGGCTGTTGCCACAGTGACCAGGGAGTAGGCAAGCGCAGCTGCAGGCAGCATCCAGCATGGCCTCAGAGACCCGGAAGCAGTGAAGTGCAGCCCACAGGCAGCACCCAGCATCGCCTGCTTGGCTGTTGCTGTGGCGACCTGGGAGCAGGCAAGTGCGGCCTGCAGGTAGCACCCAGCACAGCCTGTTTGGCAGTCTGAGAACAGGCAGTACCCATCATGGCCTGCTTGGCAGTCTTTGGCCCCACAGAAGCAGAGAGCCATGGAGAGCGGGCCTAAGCTGTCATCCCCTGAGGGCTCCTGGATTGGAGAGGGTTCAGGTCAGGCTGAGGGACACCTCCCCCACCTCCCCCGTGCATGAATTTTGTGCACCGGGCCTCTAGTATCTACAGAATATACATACACGTTCCATGAATACGCCTGAAAATGCTCACATCTCCAAAAAGCATTTGCTGGCTCCCTAATCTAGACAACTGGGAGCCTCATCCCGTTCCTGTGTACAACTCCAAATGCCACAACTTTCAACGTGTCCTGTCATCATTGGAGGCACCCAACACACGTAATATACATTGTAGAAAGAAAAGATTTTAAACATGATAAAAGGAGACAGTGAAAAGGAATACTCTCCTGGCAGTGGACTTAGTTTCTTGACCAGCCAGTCTCACAAGTCCTGGTTATAATTTCTGAGAGAATCTACCCTGTCTGTCAGGTTCCGCAGCCCCATTGGAGATGGGCAGTCAGCAGAATGTCTTCTCTGGCACCTGTATTACCTTAGACTTAGAACCCCCTTTCATCTCATCATGGATTTGTGAAGTCAGATATTTCACTACATCATTATTGTCAAAACATGAAGTTTTTCTCATCCAACATTTTCTTTAAAAACTAGTATGGTTTCAATTAATTCTCATATTTTGAATGTCAGAGGTCATCAAGGAAAATCAAAGGCTTTGTTGAGGCTTTACATATGGAAACTTCCTAGAAATGCTTAGTTCCCAGTAGTTCCCAGAAGGCAGCCTTGGCCTCAGTGTTCTGTTCATCCCGAAGCCCTCATTTACATGCTGTCAATCTTAGCCTTGGATCTTAGGACAGTCTGGAGAAAAAAAAAAAAAAATATATATATATATATATAATTCCTTTCCTTATTGGGTGCATTTCAATTTAATCTCATCAACAAGGGCAACTGTCCTTTTATCTGGCAGAGAGAACCAAACAAGAAGTTTCTGAGAAAGATCTGCCAGTATCATCACAATTTTCAAATAAACACCCAGAGAGTAAATATGTTAAGCTTTTCTGGCCTCATAGTTTTACATTCCTTCTTCTTCTTAGTTTTATTTTACACTTTAAAGATGCAAAAGCCACCATTAGCTGTGGGTGGTACACAAAGAGGCCTAGGACCAAATCTAATATATAGATTGTGGTTCGCCATATCCTGGGTAGTGAATGAAGCTTCTAGCAGGACCTGATCTTCCTTCCTGTTATGGATCTCACTCCCCACCCCCAACCTCTGCTAACAATAATTTTAGCTTAAGATAGAGAATTCTCTCCTGGTACAAATTAATGGATTTGGATTACAAAAGAGACAGAAGGGAGTTATCTTACTAAAGTCGAATTATCTTTCCTCTCTAACTTGAAGTGAGATAGTTTCTGTCTTGGCCATTTTTTTTTTTTTCTCTCATGTAATGCTCCTGAAGATCTTTATAGGTACTCAACACATTTCAACATCTTGAATGTATCCTACATAATCACCTAATGCTGGAGCAGTGAAATGCCCAAAATCTGATTCCTCAAAAACTAGAGGCATTTGTTTACTAGTAATTGTTTTTCTACACTATAAAATCAACTAGCAATATTCAGTCCAGGCTAGAGAATTCCTTTTTGTCTTTTACCTGATTCCAGATAATCCACATCACCATGCTAGAATGGTCTATTTAGCACTCTATTTCTTACTGTCTGAATCAGTTGGGGTCCTCTTGTTTTCAAATGATGGAAAAACTTTTAAGCGATGAATAGGTAAGTATACATATTTAATGTAATATACCTTCAAAAGCGCTTACATTTTACTTTACCTACACTAAAATAACCTTCTAATACTATACTTCCATTTCTCCACCAAAAAGTGTTATTTTTAAAAAATATGTATATTTTATTGATCTTTTTACAGAGGGGAAGGGAGAGCAGTAGAGAGTTAGAAACATCAATGAGAGAGAAACATCGATCAGCTGCCTCCTGCACACCTCCTACTGGGGATGTGCCCACAACCAAGGTACATGCCCTTGATCGGAATCCAACCTGAGACCCTTCAGTCAGCAGGCCCACGCTCTATCTACTGAGCCAAACCAGTCAGGGCCAAAAAGTGTTATTAAACCTTTTACTTTTACATGGTATAAACTTTATACAGGCAGTCCTCGGGTTATGTCAGGCTCAATGTGCATCATTTTGTGGTTACATCCCCATCTCCCACTTATTTATAAAAAAAAAAAGTTCCGTCATTTCGACGTATGTACATATGTGCTTTATGTTTTTTATTATTTATTCACCATAAGTAAAGGTCAGGAATTGTTATCTTTCTTTTAAATTTTTGTTACTGTTTCACTTCATTACTGCTGTGTATGTGCTCCATGTGAGTGAGGTAGGTGCTTATGTAGGTGGATTCCAACTTATGGCAAAAATCGCATTACGTTGCGCCTTAGGAACGGATCTCCGACGTGACCCAAGGACTGCCTGTACTACATTGTTATTACCTTTATTAAACTACCAATTTACTTTTAAAGATATACAAATCATAAGGAAGAAAATTCTCTTAGGTATTTAGCCGTGTAACTATAATTTCTAGTTCTTGAGATTTGTTTGTATAGAACCGTGTTTCTGAAGTTATATTATGTTTCTGCCTGAAGAACTACCTCAAACATTTTTTATAGTGTAAGTCTACTGGTGATGAAAGATCAACATTTTTTATGTCAGGAAAGGTCCTTATTTCACCTTCATTTTTGAAAGATATTTTCAATGGGTATGGAATTCTAGGGAGAGAGTTTTTGTGTGTATGGTTTTTGTTGTTGTTGTTTTTTGGGGGACTTTAAATATGACTCTACATTTTTTTCTTAATTACATGGTTTTCTATAAGAAATATTTTGTTAGCTCTTTCTCTGTGCTCCTATATATACCATGTCTTTTTTCCTTCTGGCTGTTTCTAATAATATTTTTTCCTTATAATTTTTAAGCAACTTAATTTTGACATGACTTTTTGGTGTTTTATCTCTTTCTTGTAGTTTTCATTAAATTTAAATATTTTCATACCATGTTTCTTCAATTATTTTTCTGTTCTCTCTGTTCTCCTTTCAGTTATTACAGTAACATACATACTAGGACATTAAATGCCATAATTTATTGACAACCTATTCTCTTTTAAGAAATTAATATTTTTCTCTTTGGGTTTCATTTTTAGATGCTTATATTATTACTAGAGGCCCGATGCACAAAATTTGTGCAAGAGTAGGCCTTCCTTACCCCGGCTTCCGGCATTGGCTTCCCTCTGGCATCCGGGACCCGGGCTTCCCTCCAGCCCCCACTTTGTCTGGAAGGATGTCCAGTCTAATTAGCATATTACCCCTTTATTATTGTAGATAACTTCCAGTTCATTATTCTTTTCTTCTGCACTATCTAGTTGGCTGTTCCACCTATATAGCATATTTTTTATCTGAAACATTATAGTTTTTAAACATCTTTAAATATTCAATTTGAAGGTCTTTCTATCACCTATTATCTAAGGATATACTTTTTATTGATTTTAAGATAGATAGATAGGTAGATAGATAGATAGATAGATAGATAGATAGATGATAGATAGAAACATTGATTAGTTGCTTCCCATATGCACCCTGACTGGGGATTAAGCCCGCAAACTATATATGTGCCCTGACTGAGAATCAAACCTGCAACCTTTTGGTGTACAGGACAACACTCCAACCAACTGAGCCACCCTGCCAGGATGAGATATATATTTAATTTTTTTCTAAATGCTATGTGTTATAACCAGAAGGGAACAATAAATATTATTTTGAAGCCCTGGCCAGGTAGCTTAATTGGTTAGAGCATTGTCCCAATATGCCAAGGTTATGGGGTAGATCTCCAGTCAGGGCATACAAGAAGCAACTAATGAATGCATAAATAAGTGGAACAACAGGAGATGTCTCTCTCTCTCTCTCTGTCTCTGTCTCTCTCTCTCTGTCTCTCTCTGTCTCTCTCTCTCTTTCTCTCTCAGGAATCAATAAATAAAAATTTTAAATAATATATTATATTGAAACCTCATAGCAAATATCAGCCTCTACTTGAATTGATACCCCTCAGGAATATTAAGTAATTGATCTAAAAAATAAACTTATTTATTTATTTATTCTTATTTTTTATTGTTTATACATTATATGTTTTACAAAATATATATAGACATACAAATGCAAGTAACTACAGACACATATCCATTGTGAAAGCTTGCGTGTACAGAAACTTTGGGAAGTGAGTCAACTCTTCTATATAGGTGAAATTTAGCTGAGTTTCTGATTGATGAAGAGAAACTCTGTACTTTTCAAGTGTTGTTTATAAAAATACCCTCCTGTGAGCATAATACTAAGATAAAGTAAATACACAACTAATGTTTGACTGGACAAAATAGATGACTTAATTCTCAGACACTGATAGCTAAAACTATTCGTAGAAGTCTTTTACTAAATAATAGTATATGTCTTATCCTATTAGTGATAATAATACATACTATTTATTAAAAATCTATCATGTGCTAGAAACTTTGTATACACTAGGTTTATTCACAAAAATGCTAAAGCATTTTAATAAAATTCTTTTATAAAAACGGAAACTGAGTCAAAGCAAGTTTTAACCCTTTGCACTTGCTTGCTTTTTTCTCGATTCCTTTATTCTAATGCTAACCGTGTCGAGTCACATTCGACATCCGAGTGCAAAAGGTTAAGAAAATTGACCTAAATTATACAAGTGTTAAATAGTGAATCCAAGATTTTCAAACAAGTCCCTTTATTATGAAGACAAGGGTCTTTTTACAAATTATTTTCTGTAGGTCCCTAGAGTTACATAATGTGAACTTATGGGATGGCGCTCTGCACCCCATTTCCAATCTACCCAACATCTCCCCCACCTTCCTCACACACACACACAGAGACTTCAGTAGCTCCCTTTTTATCTGACTTCTATTCGAAGTACTTGGCAAGGTTCAGATTGAAAACAATCGAGAAAATAGAAAAAAAGCAATGCACTCAACCAAATTGTGCCTTTCTGCTCTCCTACCTCTCTCCTTCTTCCTTCCCCCTTTAATCACCCCAATTTTTCCCTTCCCTGCTCGTCCTTTCCACATTATTTCACTCCATCATAAAGCTCCCTAAAGTCAAAACAAATAATTACACAGAAGTATAAATATTAATTCAGTAAACATTTATCATGTAGGGGAAATGCAGAAAATATTTATTGCTGACTTCTACAAGTACTTATCTCTAATACCTGGAATTCCGTTAAACTGTCTACACAACAGTAGCTTGGCAGTAACTTATCTGTGAGAAGTTATTTATTTATCTGGTCTGGGAACAATGGTTGAAGATTGTAGCTTTATTAAATGTCATTGAGGTCAATGCAAGATTTGTGTGTGATAGAAAATATGTGTCCCTAAAGTCTTGCCAAAATGACAATTCTGAGCTCAATTAGAGAGGCTTATTGGAACTGCAATTGAATTTAGGGTTCAAATTCATATATGAAACTGGATGTACTGAAATTGTCTATGACATAGAACAGAGGTTCTCAACCCTGTGTGTGGGGGGGTGGCGTGTATCAAAATTACCTGTGAAACTTTTCAAAAGCACACAGACATGAGATTCATCTATACCCACTGAAACTAACTCTCTAGGAATTACCTTTATATCTCAAATTTTTAAAGCTTTTGCAGGTTTTATGATTCATAAGGTTAAGAGCAATTTAAGTATGAGATCCTTGAAGGACATACATTTAAACATTAAAAGTGTATGTATATATGCATCCACATACTCATGCATTCAATGTTTATATTCAAGTTCTATATATTTATTTATCAGTCTCTTAGTTAGGAATGCTCTGCCTTTCACTTTGCTTTTACTTTGTTCTTAATAGCTTAGATTTAATTTCGACCCAAGCTAAAATTTAAAATTGACAAGGTCAATGATAATTATAATGGGACAGATTCTCACTGAGATGTTAATGTATTGAACTGAACTCCCTTTAATATTAATGAGAGCTCAATGGGAAGATGACAGTGATAAGTATGCAATGTGCGTTTTCTTCCTAAAATGTAAATGTAAGAAAAATGTAAAAGCATTCTATTTGTTTGTAACATAAAAGAAAATACTTCTTTCATTATCCCAATCATTATTTTGAAGAATTAACTAAAGTTCTGCAATGGTAAATATTTGCTTCTTTTAGTCAGTCACTTTAAAATTAATATGCAAGAATAGATTATTATAGATAAAACTAAAAAAGTATTAGATGATTGAATGTATCTCTAGGAACCAGCATAATAGGAATCTACAAAGAGAACAAAGTTCTATTAATTTAATAGTTGAATTTACTCTGGTACTAAAATGAAAGCCTAATTTCTAAAACCTAAAAATTTTAGGCTCCACTTTTAGTAAGTCAATTTACAAGGAAGTTTGCAGATACGTTTTGGATAACTAGTTACTAATTATTCAAAGAATATTTGGATCTTGTTTTTTCATCTTCTGTCATATTATATTTCATTACATTTCCACTTGATAACACAAATTACAATTGTATGACATTTTATAATTAAAGAAATGTGTGTTTTTTTGTTGCTACATTTAATCTCTATGAAAGTTCTGCAAAGCAGGTAGAGAGATATTAACTCTGCTTTATAGATTAAGACACTGAGTACCCTAATAATAAAGGCCAAAGTCTCCCAGCTAAGAAGTCTAATGTCAAAACTGGAACAAAAGTCTTCTGACTCCAAGTTCATAAAAGAAGGGCTGAGATGATTAAAAAAAACAACAACCACAAAACAATCAATAAAATGCTATTTTTTATTTATTGGAAAAATTTTAAAGAGATCTAAATGAATCATAACAAATCAGTTGTGGGATTATCCTTGAATTTTATTTTCTAAGTGCTTCTACCTGTTTTCCTAAATAATTTCAAGTTGGCTAGCAGCAAGTTTACTAATTGTATAAAAGGTTACACAAGTCTCTAATTTCTTGATATATTTATCAATTTGTTTTTATCTTCTCATGGCTTGCCGGAAGCCAATTCCAGCATGTCAGCAGGGCTGAATCATCTGGAAATGGCTAAAGGCATTTCCCCAAACCTGAAAAGGATACATAAAATGATTGCTTGCTGCCAGACAGCTCAGGGCATCTTAATCTACATGTTATTGCCTCCTCCTGGCCAAACACCTGAACAGCCGGAACTCTTCCAATCTGACAATGCCTGTGTGTATAGACACCCTCCCCTTTGATGTGTATATCTCCACTTTGCCTTAGGACAAATTGTGTTAATAAATAGCAAGGGGTCCTGAGACGAGGAGAACTTAGTTCCTTTAGCTAAACTCCTTTGATTCCCCAAATGCCTTTCAAAATTATGTTTCACCTCTGGACTCTGATTTAATTTATGCATAGAGCCTTCTCCAGGTGCCTAAACCATTCTAGATGCCGGATCAAGACCACTGGCATTAATGGCTATTATGTGTACATTAACTCTTAAGTTCTTAGCACAGTTTCTAGTACAGGAAAGTATTCAAAAGTTTAAAATGTGATTTAATTACATATATATTACTGGCTATTTCAGTTATTCATGACCTATCATCAACTATATCTATGGGTGTAAATCAACTACCAATCATCTAATAAAAGACTTATCACAATTATTTAGCATACTAACATAATGAACACTAGTAGAGATTAATATTATGTGTAATATGCAAGTAAGTAGGATGTAAGTGTATACCTGACAAAACTTGAACACAAGCAAGTTGAAAGGTGTCATTATGATTCTATTTCATATTTATCATCATATCCAACAATGAGAATGGTAGTATGAAGAAAACTTCATCTTTTGTAACCTCACCTAACCTACATACATACTATTCTCTTTACCTTTCCTGGGATGTTTGTCATATGGACTTAGAAATCTCATTGATAAAGTTAACTTTAATAGTGATTTCCTTATCCATTAATAATTTTGGTCAATAGAAAATTGTCTTCCTCAATATCCCCATCAAAGATTGGAAAACAACAACAAAACAAAGAATAATTTTTGAAATTTAAATTTATACATCTCATACATTTACAAAATAATGCACGCTGATGATTAATAGGTTGAACTAGGATTTAGGGGTAATAAATGAGAATTATTTCTAGGTTGAAATATAAATATGGAGAGAAATAGGCTATGGCAAAATACTACATAATGTTTAATATTATTTATGTAAAATTCAACTTGAATGTGATCTTTAATTTTGTAGTTGTATAAAAAATGTGTCATTTATTTCTTTGTAGCATACAGCATTTTAATATACTGCTAAAATGCATTTATAAACTTTAAAGATATGATTTAAGATTTCCTATGTAATATACTCAGTTATAAAGTTCATTTTGTCTCTGGTATAAAATGGGAGACTAGAATATTCTTGAAACAAAGTACACTAAGGGAGTAAGAGGGGTCACAAAACCAACTGTGGCAAGAGAACACACAGGTACAAGATCTAACAACACTTCTCAGTGTGTCATTTCTCACATACAGAAAACAGGTTAGTTTCAATTCTTGCTGTTAGCTAGAAGAAATTAAATTATTTCATACATGCATAATATCTTCATCCATAATATCACATTATATGATAATTTAGATGCTAAATAAAAAGACATTAAAAGAAAAATATAGAAAATCATGCATCAATTCTATAGATTTTGAAATCAGACAACTTAGTAATTAGCCTTAATGAAGAATATCTGCTCTGAATTGTGATAACTAGAATCACCAAATATTATGTCATTAGTAGTGAGCCAAACAATTCCATAACTAACAGTCATTCACTTAAGATACACTTTTAAAGACGTAAAAAATGTTTATTGAATAATTATATGATTGCCACTTTCCCAAAGAAACTGGCTTATGATCCAATGGTGGATTTTAGCTACAAAACAATATATCTTTAACTGAAAAAAAAGTATTATAAATAAACTAGAGGCCCAGTGCATGATTGAATCATGCACGTGTAGGGTCCCCTACATGCTTTCGCTTTCGATCACGGGGGAGCTGGGTGCCTGTCCGCTGGTGCACCAGGCCTTTCAGAAGCCTCTGGCTCGGCGGAGGCTTCCGAAAGGTCTGGTGCCGGAGCAGACAGGCACCCAGCTCCCCCGCTTTTGATGGTCCTTGGCGGGATGTGAGCTCGCTGCCCCAGAGGCCCCTTCTGTGCCGCAGCACAGCCATGGCACAGACGCTGGCCCAATCGGCTACCCTGGCCACCCCGAGTCCCGCCCCCTGCGCCTCCCGCTGGCCCAATCGTGGGTATAGCGGAGTGATGGTAATTTACATATTACCATTTTATTAGGTAGGATTGTCTGAATATTGATCCAGTAAAAGTTTTTTAAAAATTTGCCTCTATTGAAATAAATTATGTTAATTGATGCTCTAAGATTCTCTCCTCTTATTTAATTACTGTTAAAAATAAACTGGTATAGATTATTGTAGACACAAACACAATTATAGTAATTTATTGGTGTCTCAAGCACAATTAATGTTCATGATTAGTGACAGGATAGAGAACTCAGAAATAAAACTACACAGATAGGGTCAATTAACTTTTGACAAAGGCACCAAGACTACACAATGGGGAAAGGACAGTTTCTTCAATAAATGGTGCTGGGAAAATTGGATATCCACAGGTGAAATAATGAAATTAGACCTCTACTTTACACTTTACATGGAAATCAACTCAAAATGGATTAAAGACTTGAATATAAGACCTAACACTATCAAACCTCTAGAAGAAAACATAGAAGATGAGTTTCTTGACATTGATCTTGTCAATGACTTTTTTTTTTTTTCATTTGACGCCAAAAGCAAAGCCAACAAAAATAAACAAATCAGTGGGATTACACCAAACTAAAAAGCTTCTGTTTAGGAAAGGAAACAATCAAAAAATGAATAGGCAGCCTATGGAATGGGAAACTATATTTGCAAACCGCATATTTTTATTACCCCCAAATAAACCTGTAGCCTTTAAAAGTCACTCTCCATTAACCTTCCCTCTGGCAGCTATAGGTAACTGCTCATCTACTTTCTGTCTCTATAGATTAATCTATTCTGGTCATTTCATATGTAAATGGAGTCATACAATACGCGGTGTTTTGTGATTGGCTTCTTTAGCTCTGCATGTTTTCAAGGTTAACCCATATTGTGCAATGGATCATACTTCATTTTTATTAATGAATAATTTGAATCTTATGTATATATAATTTTATTCTTCTGTTCAGCAGTTGTTGGTCATTAGGGTTATTTCCACTTTTTGGCCAATATGAATCATGCTGCTGTGAACATTCGAGTATGAATTTTTGTGTGGACTCATTTTTATTTTTCATGAATAAATAGCTAAGAATAGAATTTCTGTGTTATATGGTAACTTTATGTTTAACATTTTGAGAAACTCTTAGGCTGTTTTCCAAAGTGGATGAACCATTTTGCATTCTCATTAAAGTGTATGAGTTTACTGATTTTGTTACATACTGGCCAACATATGTTATTATCTGACTATATATTTATAACTATATTAGTAGATGTGAGGTTTACCTGATTGTGGTTTGGATTTGTATTTATTTTCATATACTTATTGGCCATTTATATATCTTCTCTGCAGAAATATCTATTCAAATCCTTGCCTATGTTTTCAATTGAACAATTGTCTTGGAATTGATTTCTCATATTAGTAATTGGGCTAATATCAATTGTCTTTGCCATCTTGGGCTATACCCTACTTGGTCATGGTGGGTAATACTTCCAATGTAATATTTAACTATTTTTACTAATATTTTTCACAAAATTAAAAAATATGTAAATATACACTGTTGAGACATTTTTAAGTTATAAATGTCAAATTTTAACATCAGGGTTTTGCTAGCATTGTAAAATGAATTTGATAGATTCCAATTTTTTTTCAAAGCAATATTAAAGTTTTTCTTGATTAAACTCTGTGTTAAAACAATTTTTACACAGAATATTTTTTTGCACATAGTTTGCATAGTCAGGAAACTGTAACCAGGGAGAGTTGTGGTGAATCTGGGGCAGTGAAGAAAGCTACTGGATTCAGAAAATTGAGAAGAAACTGAGTTACACTCACTTTTTTAACTTCAACCACGAGAGCCAGGTGGGCACGCAACTTCAGGAGGTAAAGTATATCACTTTGGAGACCTGTGGAGGCAGAAGAACTGCAGTCAAGGACCTCACCACCTCCCAAGATCCAGAAGGGTGCATAATAAGGATGGCAACGTCCTGAGCGGGAAAGCATGAGGAGGGGACAGGCCTAATTAAAGGTTACATTTTTAGCCAAGGGAAATAAAAATAAAAAAGCCTCTTAATCAGTTTAACTTACCAAATACTGCTTTAACTCATACTGCACGTTTACTCATTTTTTTCTTTCCCTCAACCCAGCAGATGGCAGTTGTACTATAGAGTACATCAAAAAGACACAAAATAAAGGAGCTACATTTCTCTGACTGGTAGAGTGAGGTAAAATTTGCAGCCCCACCCACTAAGACTATGTTTAGTAATAATAACCCACAAATGCTAAACTAAAACATTTCAACTAAACTAAACTCTGTGCAACTGTAAGTATAAACTTTATATGACAAATTATAATGATCTGATAGATATTCCTCTTATTTTTATAAGTCTAGGGCTTTAGGTCTTCAGTGGGGGGAAAAGAAATAAGATGAGAAACAATTAGCTTCACAGAAAGACACTTGTTTTTACAGTCATACTTTAATGTGCAAACAACTCACAGGAGCTCCTCTTTAAAATGCAGATTATACATCAGGGCCTGAGAACCTGCATTTGTAAAAGTTTATCGTTGAGGCTGGTCCTCCTATTCTGTGGACCACACTTTGAGTGCTAGGGCTTTATAGCAGGTGACTCTAACGAAATGATATTGACAGAATCATCTGAAGAACTATTTATAAAAGCACATAGATCATTCTATCTCACCTTTATTCCTCACCTCTCCAAAGAGAGCTGAGGACTTACCAATTATCTCAGAGATGGGGACCTAGTGATGTATGTTTTGAACAACAGCCATAAAAACTGACCAAATGACTCTAATATGATGCATTTTCACCAGGGTAAAACCATTACTTGGTAATCATAAGAGTCATACACAAATCCTCAAATTCTAGACGAAAACCTATAATTATATAATCAAGTTTAAAATGGATTTACTAAATTTGGGATGAATATAGAGTGGGTAATTTTGATTTTGAAAGAGAGACAAATTGGAGATTATCTCCCTGGAAAATATAGAAAAGCCCCAAATCACCAAGATAAATGACAAATTGCATTAAGCCCAAGAAATGCATGAGTTTCCTTAATATCCCATCATTCATGTGGTTCCAATTATAGCCACTGTGTGTCCATTAACAATTTTAGCCTCATATACATTGCAATGACATTCAAGGGATAAATTACATTATTCACTCATAATTTTATTTAGGAAGAAACTGATTCCCCTTTGGAACAACTTCTCATTTTGTCCATGGAGTATTAGTACAGTTCCTAGGAGAAATCACTTGGTCAATGCCAGCAGTCTGCTTCAATTTCCTACTATCCAGGGATCCTGAGATTCAAACATCTGTGAAATTTCCAATGGCTTCTTCATGCCAATGGAAAGTAAAAAAAAAGTTCTTGCTTTGATGGTGTTTCCAGATGTCCTTAATGCTGCACATATGGCAAGGACCATTCTTTTCTAATAAGCTGAGGTTTTCAAAGAATCACACAAGGCAACTGAAAAGTGACAGACCCTGAAATCTATCCATAGATTGGCTTTATCTCAAACACATTTATATCCCTGACAACCAATATAATTATACCAATACCTATATGCGAGATTTTACACAGTCATAATGATGGAACAATTTGTAAAATACCCCTAGTTTCTGGCACAAGGAAGCAATTTAATTACTGAAAAAAAAACTTTAGTTTGCTAAAATTTCCTTTTGAAACTGGAAGTTTTTCTATCGTTGCAGACTATTGAGGATTCCGTATTGGGAGATTTTTCAGGGGCACGCAGCTGGTAAAGAGAAGATGCCCTTGGTTTGATAGCATCATTTAATGTGACCTTATCTGCAACCTCAACTGTTGTACTCAGTTAATGTTTTTGAGTTACATTTCAATAAAAAACAAGTACAATTATTTAGATGGAAAACAATATAGCCTTTTCCAAATATATAACAAATTGTTCAATTTTGGAAGCTATCTGTTATCTGAAGTATTTAAATAGTCTCCTAGCCCTAACCGGTTTGGCTCAGTGAATAGAGCATCGGCCTGTGGACTGAAAGGTCCCAAGTTTGATTCTGGTCAAGGGCATGTACCTTGGTTGCAGGCACATCTCCAGTAGGAGGTGTGCAGAAGGCAGCTGATCGATGTTTATCTCTCATCAATGTTTCTCTCTCATTGATGTTTCTAACTCTCTATCCCTTTCCCTTCCTCTCTGTAAAAAATCAATGAAATATATTTTAAAAATAAATAAATAAATAAATAAAGTCTCCTAAAATTATTAGATCAAAATTAAGAATTACATCAAAATTATGTAAGATTAAAAAATTGCAAGGGCAGGAAGTAGTTATTACCTACAGGCTGAGGGAGAATGAAAAGAGAAGGAACTAAGAACTTGGAAGAGCCCCCCACAAGGCTAAGATTTAGGCCTCTTTGGATAGGGTGTGATTGTGACTGGACAAAGCAGCCTAAAGTGGTAGAGAAATTGTTCAGACGGTGTTGTTGGGCAAGACCTGGTTGTACTTAAGTCTGGCTTTCAGAGTAAGTTAACAAGGTATGCCAAATGAGGGTGGTAATTAAAGCAATAGGTGAAGATGAGATAACTTCTGGAGATACAATAAAACATGAATAGAAGAGGACTCAGTTGAGACAATCAGTGATAATAGCCCCTTGATTAAAAAAGATCAATAAGAATGAAAGGAGCAGAAATAGCCAAGGGCTATCTTGTAAATAACAGAAAGATAGCTCAATAGTGCATCATATTTATCAAAAAAAATTTTAAGCTGGCAGCCATATCTATATATTTTAAGAAGAACCTCTTGTATTGATGGGGAGAATATATATTAGTTGAACCTTTCTGAGAAGAAATATAGATTTATATACCATCAAAATATTCATATCCTCTCACATACTGAGTCTGCTTCCAGGAATAAATAATTAGAAATTTAATTTGGTGCCAGATGAAGTTCCTTAGTAAAGACTTTTTTTTTTCATGTATTATCTAAAGTTCTAGTACACCATGAGGACAGTGCAGGATAGCATGAGAATATTTAGTTGACTTACATTGCTGTAAACTACTATGTGATATAAAATAATATTCTTGTAAGAAAAATATGAGCTGAATACTGGCAAGGTGGGAATACTTTTTGGAATTTGTGTGGGTTTTACGGTTAAAGGTGAAGTAATTGATTTATTGCTGTATTTCACATATCTGCCACAGTCATATTATTTGAAAAAGTTCTATGGAGTTAAAAAAAATTGGTAGACTACAATGGAATACTATGCTGTTGTAAAAGAAGAAAGAACTCTGACCACAACAGCATGGATGGACCTGGAGAGCATTATGCTAAGTGAAATAAGCCAGGTGGAGAAAAAGAAATATCACATGATCTCACTCATTTGTGGAATATAATGAACAACATAAACTGATTAACAAAAATAGATCCAGAGACAGAGAAGCATGGAACAGACCGTGAAACTTCAGAGAGAAGGCAGGGGAGGGAGGGGGAGGTAAGAGATCAACCAAAGGACTTGTATGCATGCACATAAGCATAGCCAATGGTCACAGACACTAGGGGGGTGAGGGCATGTGCTGGGGGTGAGGGTAGCTGGGGAGAGGTCAATGGGGGGAAAAAGGAGACATGTCATACTACATGTGATGCTTTAAAAAATAAAGAATTTTTTAAAAATTGGTAAACTTTTCTTGCTCTCCTTTGCATTACGATGAACTGTTTGAGATTTGCCATGTTATGCGGTTTTGGTAATGTCTTATAGGGTGAATACAAAAAAAAAAGTCAAGGTTGAGTCATTCTGTTGAGTTAAAAAGAATAGATTTCTGGCTGTGTAGAAACACAACTACAAGATTGATTATTCTCATTGAATTGACTGATCAATTTGGTACAACAAATATCTTTCATTTTATTGATCAAATACACTGGTTGTTTTCCTACATTTGCTTGTATGCAGACAGCGGCAGCCTAGTTAGTTAATGTGGACCTTGGAGTCAGACAACCTCAGCTTATATCCTGCCTCCTCCATAAATAAATGTGTTATCTTCTCTTGTGTCAGTTTTCTCCTATGTAAAATGGATATAATGATATAACAAGTTTCTTAGGGTGATTATGAGAATTAGAAAGTACATACGATGGGCTTAAAGAGATCCTGAAATATTGACTATTGTTTTATCATCATATTTACATTTGTGTCTACATACAGTATATACACACACACAAATTTAGTATCAAGTTATGTATATATACTACAAATTTACTTAAGATATTTAGTTTGAAAACTCATTAAACTAAATAAATTTTTTAATTAATGTATTTAATTTGACTTGTTCCTTAAAACCATGTGAAGGAAATAACCAGATGTTTGACAATGTTAGTTGTGTCAACTTGCCACAAATAGACCAATTCAATTAAAAATGTAATTATTCATTCCAATGGTCTGTTTACACAGCACAAGGCATTTAGTTTGGCCACATTTTTACTTAATTGCTCAAATAATTGGACTTTAGGTAGATAGAGCCTAGAATGGTCAAATTTGATGCTACTGAATGATTTGGTTGTTTAGATTTGTCATGACTCATTAACTATAAGTAGCAACAAAATTATTTCTGGTTTCCTGCCATTCACAAGACCATGTAGTTAGGTTGCAGAAAAATTTGACATCAAGAACATTTTTTTGTTGTATCTAATTATTCTCCATCCATGAAAATATAATATGAATTTTCAAAAATTTACTACTTATTACATTTGTGAGACTACAGATATAAATATACATAGTACATATATATGTATATAGATGCATAGTCTTCACATGGTACATATATGTACATAATATGTGTGAAAATATATATGCAACACATACACAATTATACTCATTAACGAAAATTTTATTATATTTTTATAAATGGGAAAGAGTGAAATTTGCTCACTGCACTAAAGTTAACTATATATCTTTCTATCTATCCAGTAAAAATATTTTTAAATCTTTAAAAGGCAAATACATTTACTTATTTACATAACATGGCACTGTGATATTCTTGTCATTCAGAATTACACAAATAGGGTAATAACAATCAGTGAATAAATAGAAATACATGAAAAACAATTTATAGAGAACTCAATTACCTAAAATAAAAGTTGCCACTAAAGGGAATTCAAACAGGTACAATCCATGAATTCATATTTATTTAGGAGTTACTGTGAGCCTTACCACTAGAATCAATACGTAGTTATTTCTTTTGTCCCCAAACTAATCCTAATGTTTTGTAATATAAATTGTAATACAAAATAGACAAAACCACAAAGGGATTCTCTTCTGTCAAGGGCTTAAATAAAAAAAATTACATAGTTTGAAAAATCAGTTGTGCATTAACTCATTTCAAAATAAATTTAAAAGAGAAAGGAAAGTTCCAGACATTAAAAATCCCAATTAAAAAACACACAAGAGTAATTCTTGTGTAGTTTCAGGTTTTGTTTTTTTCTTTTGTTCTTTTATTTTATTTTATTTTTCTGTGAACCATCAAGAAACACAAAAAGCTTTCATAGTTGTATTATCAAAATTATACCAAAGAATACACAATATATGTCTTTACTCATTAACTAAAGTATTCTTATACTGTGACCAATAAATGGTAAAGGAGAATTTGCTTGCTACACTACAGCCTGCCTAAGCAGAAAACTAGTTTCTTTTACCGAGAAATACTTCCTCTCTTTCCACTTTGTAGACAAGGTCTTTGGTGACCATCATAACCCCCAAGTGGATCTGAGGTGAAAAAAGAATATCATTTAAGTGGAGTTGTTTTCCTTCAAGGCATGAAATAACTGGAAAGTCTGTACCTTTTTACCTTTTCAGCTAGAGTTGAATGTGTTTGGATCTGATGTGTCAAAAATATTTATAATAGATGACTTGGGGCCTGATGCTGCAGCCCTCAGGCAGTCAAAACTCCAATTGACTTCAGTGAGAACTTTACCTGTCCGAGACCCAGCTGCCTTATGCCTGAAGGGTAAAAAGAAAGCTTAAATGAAGCACTGGTTCAGGGTTTCAAAAACCAGAGACAAAGTCTTAGATGATTACAGAAAGAAATCTGAAGGTGGTTGCCTGTCTGTGAGCTCTAATTGACAAAAGTGGCCTGGTCTACTATGAAAAAAATAATTTTGATTGATTCTCCTCCACTTACTTGGAAGTCTGTATATTTGAGTAGCGAAGTATAATACCAATTCTCCTAGACTTTTTAATTCTATTTTGATGTCAAATACTCTTAATAATTATTCACAAAGAGCCCATCAACTTCCTCTTTTCCCTAAATTTATCAATTATGAGGCACAACAAGAGAAATAGAGTAAATATAAATCAAATGCCAAAAGATCATTGAGTCAAATGTAAGGAAGATTTTCCAATCAGAGAAATTCAAGGTAATCTAAGATGCAAGTAAAACGTGGGGTTCGGGGCGCAGACTTGCCTTGTGGGTTCTTGCCCTATGAAGTTTGAAGAATAAACTCACAGACTAAAAGCTTCTTTAGTAAAAATGTGAAAGTTGATTGGAAGCATATACGAACTTCCCCTGAAGAGGGTTCCCCAAAGGGGAACCCCTGGGAAGGAGGTCCCCAAATGAGAAAAGCTTTCTCTCTCCCTAAAATGGAAAAAAAATCTAAAATCCAAAAATCTTTTGAGTCTCTTTGTTTCTGTGTTAACAAAGGCTGGAGCTCTTTGTCCCTTCATGACCCTTTCTAATTGGTCCCTTCCCTAATTTATGACCTCTGTGCTTTCCTAATTGGCCATTCTTCTGCAGAGTATCACTTTCAAAGGTCAAAGCCCACGTAGTGCCCCCCTCTTTCTCTTCCCTCATCTTGCAGCATTCTTCTATCCTCTGTGAATGTATGCCTGCCTCTTGTAACATTTCTCTACCCACCTTGAAAGTAAGATAAGCATTCTGGTGTCTTGGAGCTATCTCCTTCCCATCACAAATGCATTCCTCTCCCATGAACCCCCCCTTTTCCCTAAAACTGCCTGTCCTGTCTCTAAATTCCTTTCACAAGTACTTTAGAATTCTACTAGTCCTAACATCTCACCAGGTGTATAAATAGAACCTGGATGCTGGAAGGCTTCATCTTTCCTCTCTACTACCACAGTGATCTCTTCCTTTGCCATTCCCCAGGCTCTTCTATTTTGCTGTACTCCCTGCCCCTCCAAAAACACTACTTCTCTTTTCTGGGTAAACCTTTCTGTTTTCGTTGAAGAGATATAAACTGAATTTAAAAATCACTGTGCTATTTAAGTTACAGTATTTTAGACTTATTTTTGTCATCTATTATATAGGGTGCTTTTGCTAAATTATTTTATCATTTAACTTCCAAATATATTATAATTCCCTCTCAATCTCTTTTCTTACAGGTTTTTACTTCTACTGCATTTTCTTAATAAAACCGGTCTAGGCAAAATCTACTGAGCAACATTCTGTTTGGTGAGTTCCTTGCTTTTTTCTTTAACACCTCCCTTCCTACTTCAGATTCCAGTACCTTAACACTGTCCTGTCAAGTGCAGTGAGACTAGCTGTGGCATCCTGTGCTTCAAACATTAACTATGACCCACAGTAAGAGATGTATATTTACCTGCAATTCAGTGCACCCTCACCCTTCCACATAACTGGGAGAACATTTTCTTGAACTAATACCTTTTCTTCTTATGTATAATGAAAGATAATATTTTCTGTTAACTAGAACTTAACTCCATTAAAAATGCTGGGTGGGTCTCAATAAATTGATTTTATAACCCATTAATAAGTTGCAACCTATAGTTACTAAAATAGTAAACTTTGTGTTACTTTTGCAACTGTTGACTTAATCAGATAAGCATCTTGGTAGTATGTTTGGACTTTAGAAAAGGTAGATGGATGTGTGGTACTTCTAATAAAGTGATACCCTTAACAGTGTGAGTCTCTCATGGGGCAATAGTGGAAGGAAAATTTGAGAGCAAAAGGCATTTTGCACTATTGACCTTCTCTTAGATGTTGATAACTTCTTCATGACCATCAGTGAGACCTCTCCATGTGCTATGTCAGATTGCTGTTGTATTTATAACATGTAATTGGGAATGCTTGGATATAGATATCAAGTGAGGTTATACTTTACTCAGTATGCTTCTCATAGAGACCGCTACTGAAATGACGATCCAGATAACTGGGAACACTGATTCTGTTTCTTCCATAAGTTCTGGTCCTACCTGTTCTTACGGTATGTCTAAAATGACCATGAATCAAGGCCTGCTTCCATATTCCCCCCCAAGATTTAGTTGTGCCTGGGAAAGTTAAGTGTTTAGATAAGTTAAGAAGTCTAAATCAAGAGGAAATATCTGAGGGAATGAATAAATCTTTTTATGTTTCCCATTTGCTAGAAAGTAAACATAGGGAAATGGAGTCTTGGTATGGAGCAGCTGAGCCAGTATCACCAATATCTCCCCGAACTAGGCACATGAAGACAGTCAAGAACCCACTTTCTGTAACATGAGCTATCCTCATATCCTGAGATTTTCCCAAGACCATAGCTCATATAAGTCTTCAAAAGTGTCCATCTGGAGTGCCATTCATTTATTCAATGTTCATTTATTGAGCACCTGTGATGGACCTGGCCATGTTGTAAGTGCTAGGGAGTAAATAATAAATGAAATACATGTTGCAGAATGAGGAGATTTAGGAGGAAAGAAGCACTAAAGATGCTTATTAAGTTGCGGCACTGTCACTAGACTAATTCTAATGACATTTCAGCACATAACAACCAGAGCTTTGTATCATTTCTTCACAATTGTGTTGTACTCTGAACTGCAGTAAAGCTGCTGACAAGAGAATGAAGCAAAAAGGGAAAGAACTCAAACCCTAATAATTTTACTCTATGCAGAAAATTATAAAGCAGTCTTTAAAAGTTATTTTGCTAACGAAGTAATTAATTTAAAATAGCAAATGGCTATTTTACAGTTACTCAGGAGCCATTATTCAGAATTCATTGTCCAACAAAGCATTTATAGGACAGTTTTTAGGAGTATAAAGTGAGGAAAATAAAGCTTAAGAGAGAACAACTACTGTTAGGAGGTTCAGGTAATGTTTCCTAGTGGGAATATACATTATCATAAGAAGAAGCATTTAAAATAAAACATTACAGAGGGGAGTGACTGGAATTATGTCCCCTCCCCTAATGTTTACATAATGTGAAAACAGCCAGTTATATCAGTCCTGATTTTTAATTGCACCTAATGAAACAGCCCGACAACCACTGACTGAATCAGCCACTTTTCAATTAGTATTAGGAGGAAAAAACTTTAAGTCTGTCTTTTAGTCAGTTCTTCACACAGTTTCAGTTAATAATGTCAATGGTTGGTTTAGTTTATAGATTTTACATAGGATACATATTCATTTATCAGTTAGAAACTGTCCATTTTCTTGATTATGTGGGACTATAAATGTGTGCCAGTTGTCCTCTTGGAAAGGCAAATTGATGCGATTGCCCACAGACGCTCAGGATCTATGAGGGGAGGGAAAAAGGGCAGCTAGCAACTGGTGACTGAAATACAATAGTGTCCATGTGTATAATACAATTAGCATCAGATGCAACCTGCGCCTTGGCCTGCCTCAGCTGTCTTTGGTCCTCTGTAATACCCTTTCCCTCCAATAATCTGCCTGCCAACCAACTGCTCTTCTTGATGTTTGTGTTTACCAACTATTGGTTACAATATTCAGCATAACGAAATCTCCAAACTTCATCTGCATAAGATATGAAGCTTATAGAACAGATCGCTTAACAGTATGGGTCCTGCACCTTCACAGGCAAGGTCTACTTATACCTGAACTTGGCTATAAAGACCTATCTTGTTAAAATTTATCATCAAATAAGGACATATTTGTCACAATAAATCACTGTAGTTTAAGACCACAGGAGCTTTTACTACCATATTGCCATGTTATAAAAAATCAGACAGCTAAAACCTGGGAATATTTATATTTATAAAAAGTAACAGAATATCTTATAAATAAATCATACTCAAATATGGTACATTTTGATTGATGTTATGAAAAGTAAGGAGCCTGTTTGCGATAATTAAGATAAAGGAAGATGAACAACTAGTAAACTTTTCCCCTTCAATAAAAGTAACAAAGGCATTTATCAATTTAGGTATGAAATCGGTTTAAATAAATTTAAACATTCATTTAGTGAACTACTTGTTTGGAACTTAGAGTGTGATTTCATAGGAACATTGGGTTTAACATGAGTTTAAATTTACAAGGGAGACAAGGAAAGTATCTGAAATCTATAACACACCTGGGGACATGACAAAAGCTTAATAAACAGGACTTTTCTAAGTTTAGGATCTTGCAATTTCTTACTGTTATAAAACTCTTATAAAGCTCACAGTTCATATCAAACTTCTGCCTCCTTCCTTTTTCTTTTTTTTTTTTTTGGAGGGGGGGAATAACATTTCAAATTGAATAATTTTCCATTGCTTTACAGATTTACATTATAATTTCCCAAGTGATTTCATTTCATTTGCATTGACCCTCAGTTAAATACTACCTCCACACACATGAGATTAAAAATCTTTTCTTAACCCATCATCAAATAATTTATTTCAAAAACTATTAATACACTGGAGAACTTACCATTGGATGAAATTTCAGTGACTCACTTTACAAGAGAAAGAAGCCTTATAAAATGCAAAGATAAGCCATTGGTGCATCTAATTCTATTCTCCAAAGCTGTGGATATTTAAACATTAGCCCCTGGTATATTTTGAGAAGTACATATATAAACAATGCCCAGTGTGATGCCAATCACACAGAAACATTGGATATGTATTTGTTGAGTGCTTGGATCTCTGCTGCGACCTTCATGGCTAGGGTTCAGGATCTGAAGGAGGGGCTGATGCACAAATGAAAATACTATACAAGAAACATGAATTTAGAAGGCATGGGGGCCAGGTGGAGACCTCTCTCTTGGAAAGGCACACCGAAACCTGGCCTTATCCGCTTTTAATTCAGTTTTAGATACACATCTTGCCCTCAGTAAAGCACGGCAAACAGGTAGCAGACAGACCGTCTCTAAGGTCAATAAAGATCAGTAAAGATCAGTAAGGTCCAGTAAACATTTACTTTGAGGCTTTTAAGTCAGGAAATTGCTTTGAGCCACTGCTATCTCAACACGAACAATGGTGCTTAGCGTTAGCCCTGCCAACACCCAAGGTTCATCGGCCTTCCGCGTGGCGTTCCTTCGTGCACTCTCATGTTAGTATTGGCAGTGGGTGGCTTCCCGCAGATCTCACTGCCATTTTTATACAAAGTTGGTGGTAACCTGGCATCCTCTGCCAGTGGCTATGCTATGGGGAGTTAGTTCCTGAAGAAGGTCATTCTGGCTGAACTAGAATATTTGTAAAGCTTGTGCAGGCCTTAACTACATGTAGATATCTAGTGAGTGGGACAGGGGCTGGTGTTGAGACAGTAGCAAATAAGAGCTTGGCAAACAGGTGTCCCATTATGAATGAAGCTGAATTTTGTAAATGACAAAACCTGAAAGTCTTAATCACCAGATACCACATTGATTTTAAAACCCTACATAAAACAAACTTTTAATTACCATAATCACCAAATGAGTCAAAAGTTAGTTTTATTTAAAAGCCAGTATCCTGCCCAGCCTGCTTGGCTTAGTGGTTGAGCATCGACCTATGAATGAGGAGGTCATGGTTAGATTCCCAGTCAAGGCACATGCCCAGGTTGTGGGCTAGATCCCCAGTGGGGCACATGCAGGAGGCAGCTGATCAGTGATTCTCTCTCATCATTGATGTTTCTATCTCTCTCTTCCTCTCCCTTCCTCTCTGAAATCATTAAAAATATATTTTAAAGAGTAAAAATAAATAAAAGCCAGTATCCTCTGGGGAATATACTATTCCTTATCTGTCCTGCTTTAAATCCCATCCAATAGTCAACTTTTTTGTTTATTTCAATTTTACTATCTAGTAGGTATACAGTGCTAAAGTATAATAGCATGCTTTTTAAAAGGTAGAATCTCATAATTTTCATAAAAATATAGTTAACATGTGTCACTGATTTTATTTAATTAATTAAAAAGATAATTAGCGAGATGTTACAACAGGTTCAAAGTTTCAGACACACATAGGTCATCAGAAATACAGAAATGAATTTACAAATAGATAAAGTACTCCTCAGTATCCACAGGCCAAAAGTCAATTGCATTCTACCAGCCACAACTCATCTTGCATATCTATGGACAAGTCACTTGCATTATCATCTGACTTCTACAAAATACAAAATTCTAGAATAGCTCAAAGACAATGAATGGTGCAGCAAACCCCAATGGGTGCCCAGAGAGGGCACCTGACATTTTTAAAAACATTTTTAAAGATTTGAGAACAATTTTCATAACAGAGGAATATGTCTCTTTTAACTATTAATCCCAAATTCAGAGGCAGTATGAGACAGAGATGCTTGGAATGATTTTATTTCTCTAGTAGGAAGATGTATACCATCTTGGACTAAAGTACATTTTCTGTCAACATTATGGCTGACAGCTTTAGTTCTGAAGTCAGATTCCTAGGCTCTAATTTATTAGCTGTGTGACCTCAGGGAAGTTACTGTATTTCATGGTTATGTGCCTATGTAATTATTATCAAATTATAAATTTATCAGTATGTAAATTTGCTACTGGGTGTTTCAATATTAATTTAAATAAAATATTTTTATGAATCTATTGTTATTTCCTTTGTTGGCTTTTTATGGTATCTTTTAAAAAACTTTTTCCTTTAGGATTTTTTATGTATCTTTATTTTATCACAGTCTACCTTGATGACTATATAATATGAAAAATATATTTCCATGTAGCCTCAGTTCCTATTGATCTTCATTCTTTTGTGTAGACCTGTATTTTACATCTAGTATGGTTTTTCTTCTGCCCGAAAGGCTACTTTTTACATTTTTTTTAGTGCTTGTGAAGAATTCTTTCAACTTTGGTATATTTGAAAAAGTTAATTTCACCCTTGTTTTTGGAAGATATTTTTGCAGAATATAGAATTGTAGATCGACAGTTCTCTTATCTTTATTTCAAGTTCGCTGATCTTTTCTTCTAAAATGCATATTATGATATAATTCAGTGTATTTTCTTCAATTCAGACATTATATTTCTAAGAGTTTAATTTGGGTCTTTCTTTATATAGTTCACATCTCTTTGAAAATAAGGAATATATGCATACATTTAATATATATTAAAACCTTTATGATAACTTTTTCAATGTTTTTGTCTGATAATTTTACATTTATGTCAGTTCTGAGTTTGCATCAAATGATTGATTTATTACTTCATTATGAATAATGTTTTCCTGTGTCTTTTTGTGTTTGCCATTTCTTTGCTTTTTTTTTTTTTTACTGGATGCCAGACATTGTGAATTTTGCATTGTTGGGTGATATTTTTGTTTTCCTATAAACATTCATAAGCTTTATTCTGGGTCACGGTTAAATTAACCACTTGATTCTTTCAGATCCCATTTTTAAGATTTGTTAGGTGAACCACAGCAGTGTTTATCTAGTGTTTTCCCTCTTCTGAGGCAAGATCCCTCTGAGTACTCCACTCTGTGTGAATTATGAGAATTTATCAGTCTGGCTGGTAAGACCAAGCACTATTCTTGACCCTGCATACGCACAAGGTACTCTTGGGTGGTTCTTTTTACAGTTTCACATTCGTGATAGTTGCTTCACATTCATGATGCAATCAGCACTTGACCGAATGCCTAAGTGTTACATAAACAGTGTTCTCTTTCTGTAAAGTTCTCCCTCCACTTCTGTCCTGGGTATTCCACATACTTCAGTCTCACCAGACTCTCATCTTAACCTCCTTAATACAGAAAGTCTGTGGGGCTCTGGTTAGCTTCTCCTCTATGCTAAAGCTTAAAAACTATCTTAAGAAAATAAGCTGCCCTAATCATCAGACTCACCTCTTTTATTTCTTATCTCTCATGCATTACTGCCCATTGTTGCCTTATATCCAATGGTTTAGAATCATTTGAGGGCCATGCAAAATTATCAACTTAAAAATTAGCCTGCTGTATTTGGTCAAACAATTAATTAACTCACCCCTAATGCCTTGATTTTTTTTCTTCAAAATATGCATTTATTCAACTTAAATCTCCTTTCTTCAAATGAGTCATTAAAAAGATTTTCCAGCCAAAACCGGTTTGGCTCAGTGGATAGAGCATCGGTCTGCGGACTGAAAGGTCCCAGGTTCGATTCCGGTCAAGGGCATGTGCATTGGTTGCGGGCATATCCCCAGTGGGGGATGTGCAGGAGGCAGCTGGTCTATGCTTCTCTCTCATCGATGTTTCTAGCTTTCTATCCCTCTCCCTTCCTCTCTGTAAAAAATCAATAAAATATATTTAAAAAAAAAAAGATTTTCCAGCCTTTAATGGAATTCATCAAAATAATTAAAATGAGCATATATAAAGAATAAAATCAGAACCATCAGAGAAACAGGACAAACATTTCGGCAAAAAAATAGAGAAAAAAGTCACGCATAAGATCTGCTCACAGAGCACTTCCCAAATAGCACCAAAGAAGCACAGATATATTTTAAAAAATTAGGACCAACAACAAATTAAGCAATAAAAAGAAGGAGGAGGAGGAGGAGGAGGAGGAGGAGAAGAAGAAAGAAAGAAAGAAGAAGAAAGGAAAGAAGGAAGGAAGGGAGGGAGGGAGGGAGGGAGGGAGGGAGGGAGGGAGGGAGGGAGGGAGGGAGGGAGGGAAAGAAAGAAAGAAAAAGAAAGGAAGAAAGAAAGAAGAAAGAAAGAAAGAAAGAAAGAAAGAAAGAAAGAAAGAAAGAAAGAAAGAAAGAAAGAAAGAAAGAAAGAAAGAAAGAAAGAAAGTCTGTGGAATAAAATTGCATTCTTTCTTTGCTCTGCCTTATACTTTCAGCATTGTAGTTAGCTGATCTTTTTTCAGTTGTTTTTCTTTGATATATTTAGCATGTAGATACATATTTACAGACTTATTTGTTGAAATGATGATGACATTTTTAAACTTTATTCCATTATTCTATTTTTAGAATATTTCTTCTATTTTTTTTATTTGTCAGTAATTCTTGATTATTGGTTGTTTTCCAGTGCTTGCAGAAATTGGACAAAAACATGGCCTAGTATCTTCTTTTTTGGCCTGGTGTTGTCTCAAAATCTGATAATTTTTAGGTTTCTTTGTTCTTTCAATGTATTTTATTTAGCTCCTATTGGATGGGGAATATACAATTTGTGCCTTTTAAAAATATACATCTTAGTGGGGTGATAAATGGGCATTATAAGTGGTAGACTAAAATAGTACAAAGAGCTAATAGAGACATTAAGATAGTTTGGATTTCCTATAAAAAATGAAAAATAAGAGAAAATAAAGAATTGGGTCACATGAAATTTGATCACAATCAACTTTTACCACTCTATACCTCTGTTATTTAAGTCAGTTTTCTTAAATTTCTGAGATTAGTGTGTCAATAAAGTGAGAATATCTATATTTCATAGAACTATTTTAAGGGTTAACTGAATTAATTTATAGATTCAAATATTTAGTAGGTACAACATTATATTAGTTACTTTCATATTAACTAGGGGTTTTAGAGATTTCATATAAAAATTGGAGCTATGCCTAAAAAGGAGGTGCAGTTGATCATGTTAAAAATAATATGAAGTAGGATAACCTAGAAAAAGGTATGCATGAATAAAATAATAGATGAAGGATAGTGCTGGGCAGATCCAATAGCACAAAGCTCAAATTATTGGAAAGAATCATATAATAGGAAAGTCCTGAAAGAAAAGTCTGAAATAGAAAGCTGAAGCACATGTAGAAAATTCTTAAATGCCAGTATTGTATATGAATGTATTAAGTTAGCAAATCAGAACTAGTGAATATTTTAAGCCAGCTTTATTGAATAAGTCACCACAGAGAAAAAGGTCTAGAGAGACAAATTGGTTTCCAGCTATGTTACCTATTATAATAAAAAATGTCCATGTGGTTAGGCTTCTATTTGCATATTCTATATACTTTTAAAAAAGAACCACATTTTTTTGGTAGTAATATTATATACAACTATCATATATGTATTGGCAGGTGAAGAAAATACACTCAAATGTGTCTTTGGGCATAAGTGGCATGCTTTTCAGTTTACACATCAATATGCAGATTAGTGCCTAGCACAATGTCACTATTTAATAATAAAATTGGAGCAAAAAAATATATGATTAAAGACATTTTCAAATACCATTTAGTTCCAAGTTCATTTTTCTGTTAAAAAATAAATATTTTGTACATGAAATCTAGCTATCTATGTGAAAATTCAACATATGATTTATTGATTTCTCTTCGACAAGATTTTTGGCTTAAATTCTTTTAATATTATTTTAGAGAACTGTGTATTATAGAAGAAAAAAGTCACGACAATTTCTACATACCTCACTTTTACACATTATGAAAACCAAATCTCTGTACCAATATGCTCTAATAACTATTAGCATATACATTATTTTGATAGCTGAGGTAAGAAAAGATAAAATGAAAACTAATAGAATTTAGTGGTTTCTAAGCATAAAACATTTTACATACATGAATTCCATTACATTTCCTAATATTCCTATATTTTAGGTATTAATAACTCAATTTCTTAGACAGCTTAGACTAACTCAAGCTTAGACAGCTTAACATATGAAAAGTAAAAATAGTGGGTGTTTGACTGACTCAAAATGATATATTAGTTTTTAACTAGCCATGCTGTCTCATAAAATTTTACCTAATGTTAATATCATATGTGTACCTTGCCAATGTACTAAAATTAAATTACTTACCTGAGATATCTAAGGGAATGGTCCACAAATGTGACAGTCAGGATAACTGACACAAAGTTTTGGGCAGTAGAGACAAATAAATAGAAGTGTCAAATATATTAATTTTGATATCTAAGCTCTCCTGTATGTTGAAAATTCATATCAAGTGATAAGGTTGGAGCCCAAATGATCCTATAGGATGTTATGGTGCTCATTCACAACAAGCACTTGTTACCTTACTGGGTTTTACCTATAAGTTTTATTTTAAAAAATAATATATTTATATTACTTTTAGAGAGGAAGGGAGAGGGAGAGAGAGATAGAAACATTACTGATGAGAGAGAATCACTGATTGGCTGCCTCCTGCATGTCCCACACTGGAGATTGAGCCTGCAATCTGGGCATGTACCTGACTTAGAATCAAACCGTGACTTCCTGGTTCATAGGTCGACACTCAGCCATTGAGCCATACTGGCTGGTCAGTTTTCTTTCTTAACCACAGCTAGACACGTGTACATTGATTTAGATGCACAAGCCATACCTCCTAAAAAATTAAATCCATAAATGATAATTACTTCAGAAGAGCTTTTAGCATTTTGTAAGTAAAAATCATCACTCTTCTGTCTATGTGGTAGATGCCCAATGATACTAGGGGAAAACAGAAACAGATACTGCTTTTTACTTGAGCTGATGGAATGTTTGAGAGTCATTTGTTTTACCGATGAATTAGAATAATATCATGCTGTAGTCTCTTAAAAATAAACTTAATATGTACTTTGGGAAATAAAAAAAAACACACAACAAAATATTTTTCTGCTGACACTTAATTCCACCAAAGTTAACCCAAAGGAGAGTAACAGAGTTGTCAAATGACATTTTAATGCAAAGGAAAATTGTAAATTGGTGGGCTTTTTAATTTCTGGTCCAAGAAAGCATTTCTGATGAAACCATAGTTTAGAGAACACATCCAAATGCCTAACACATATGTAGGTATATGTTATGTGTTGATGAATTGTCAAACTACCTCATATTTGGCCTGTATGATCTAGATGGGAAGAAGTTTTACTTTAATTAAATGAATACATGGTGGTCAGGTACTGGAGTTGAGTCAGGATCTTGTGTAAATACAGATACACAAACACACAGACACACACACACACACACACACACACACACACACACACACACACACACACAGAAAGAGAGAGAGAGATGCAAACAACTCCATGAAATTCAAATGAGGTGCATTATATACAGGACAAAAGCAGCATGAGCGGCAACACTGAAACAAAAACAATTATAATGCCTACAAGAACCAACATATAGAGAGAAAAACTTCTTGTAGCAATGCATATTAATAGGAATTGTTACAGAACCACCAGGTCTACTATGTCATCTCTAAGCTACAGAGGCTGAAAATTCTAGACTCTAGAATCTAGAGCATTAAAGGTTGCAACACAGAATTATGTTTTTAATATATGTTACTCCTAAAACCAATTAAATACATAAACATTAATATACTACATGAGAATTAGCAGAAATAAACACTATAACATTGTACAGTATCCCTCATCTTATAATAGATAATTCTACAATTTACAACTATAACAACAGGAGCAACAATAAGAAATAGATATGGATATAGAGATATAGCTATATAGTAATCTTTTTACCATCATTACAGTATTACATTCAGAATAACAAGTCAAACCAGCACTTAAATTCTCTTTGATAGTAATTATTCCCAAAAAAACAATAGAAAATAGATCAAGCCAGCATACAATTATTAACTATACAAACTCAAGAGGATTTCTCAGAATTTGTGGTCTCAGAAAGTTAATTTATAGCTCACGATTTTATGTGCAGGCTTCAGATACCCGAGAAGTGCTCTGTTGAAGAAGAACTATACAATCTAGTATTTGTTTTCGCTGATTATTATGAGGTCTTCCAGATACTTAGATAAGTAAATAAGATCACCGCCTATTAATGAGAAATGAATTGCTACTTATCAGCTTAACTGAAAGACATAATTATTGATATAAAAAGCCACATACATTTTCATTATAAAAAGGAAATCAGATAATTTAAAAAGACTTCAGACTTATAGATTATTTTAATGAAGGAAGCCTAAAGACAGAGAGAGGTAGATTTAAAAAACAAAATTCCTGGCATTATAAGACCTCCAAAATTGTTTTATTATATTAAAAAATAGATAAGTGTAGACCCCTGAATGAAAAACATGGCAGAGTGTCGATTGCAAAAATGGCCCCAATTCTTTATGTGTCTCCCAGCAACAGGGAGAACCTGTTTCCCTGCCCCTTGAACCTGGGCTGTCCTTGTGGCTTGCTTGTCTGGTGAAGTGTGGCAGAAAGGATGCTGTGTGAGTTCTGAGCTCAGGTCTCTGAGAGCCCTGCAGCTTCTGTTGTCACTCTCCTGCTGCAACGTGAGAAATTCTAGGCCACCCTGTGCCTACCATGGGCCAGGAAGATGTGCTGAGATCAGAAGGGTTTTCTGGAGTTCCTTTTTACCAGGAAAGTGTTCAGTTTTTACAAGGCATGAGGGACTCAGTAACTGGAGATTTCAGAACTTCCTAAAGAAGGATGAAGTCAACACAGGAAGTCAAAACGCAGTACATGACATGCTGGGCTGTATTTATTAACAACTAAACACGTTTTTATTAGCTAATGGAATTCATGTCATCTACGCTAGTAACAGAAAGATGCCTGTCTAATTAATTTGAAGAGATATTCAAGAATTAGGCATTTTAAACAAATTTATAAAGAAACAGAGGAACAAATGTACAGCCAAATTTTTTTAAAAAAATGAACAATATAAGCAGTGTAATTTTAAAATGCATAAATTGGGATAATTAAAACATCTGAATGTTGCTCTTTTTTTATGATGCAGCCTTAGTTATTTAGGAACTCATCAAAATGATAGCATAGATAATACCATCAACTAATACTTGCATGCATCACTGAATTGCTGCATTACAGAAATAAACAAAATATGACCCTGCACTTTTGTAACAAAATGGTGCCACTTTAAAAAGTAGATAACAGAGGAAAAACAAATACTAGATATTTATTTTCATCACATTATCCAAGGATAACAACTGCTAAAATTTCAGCATCTATTCTTTTAGTAGTTTTCTATATATATATTTACAAGGAACATAACCTCCAAGCCCTTTTTTGTTGTTGTTTTATTTAACACAGTACTTAATCTCTAAATTTAGAGTGCAATGTCTCTATGAAAAAAATATTCTCATATAGTTGCTGGAGAGCAAATTGATACTAACTTTAGAAAGGGAAATTTGGCAATACATATACAAAATTGTAAATGTGTATACCTTTTGATTCAGAAATTATGGAAATTTATCTTAATAAAACAATGACAAAATAAGTTACAGGGATCCCATTATCTAAATAATAATTTTTAAACATGTATATCTGACTAGAAAGTATTGCCAGGTACTCCCTAGTCCAATCAAATATTGGACTATCAGAATAATGTGGAAAAAGTAATGAGAATTTCATATTATGATGTATTATGTAAAACGTTTAATACATGACTTTCTTTTTAGATGTTTTATTTTTTAAAATACATTTTTATTGATTTCAGAGAGGAAGGGAGAGGGAGAGATAGAAACATCAATGATGAGAGAGAATCACCAGCTAGATTGGCTGCCTCTCACATGCCCCCTACCAGGGATCAAGCCCACAACCCAGGCATGTGCCCTTGATGGAAATCAAACCCGGGACCCTTCAGTCCACAGGTCGACCCTCTATCCACTGAGACAAACTGGCTAGGGCTAGAGGAATTATTTTTTTCATTTAATATACTTCTACCATATGCTAAACACTTTAGAAGTAATAATTCATTCAATCTTAAATCTTCCTAATACACATGTGAAGTAGGTACTATTGTCTTTCCTATTGTATCAATAAACACACTAAAGGATGGACAAGTTAAATGATTTCCTGAGGTGAGACAACTACTAAAGAGCAGACATGCAAACCCAGCCAGTTTACTCCAGAGTGGCTAATTTTAATATGCTACTATGTTATGTTGCTGTCTATTCATCTGTGCATATATGTGTATATGCATATCCATACATGCAACTTCTTTATGTGTTTGTTTAAACACACACTTAATATATGCACATACATACTTATAACCATTTTTAAGTATGTTGTAACTTTTTTGGCAATTTATTTTAATCTAAATTAAGCTACATTTCTAAACTTTGTGTTCCTGAATACTATTAGAATCTATTAAATAAAAATTAAAAGGCTATAGAAAGTGGGTTACTTAAGAAAATAACTTATAATGCAAACAGATTCTATTGCCCTTTCCAACATGTGATATTATCTTTTATACTGAAAGAATTTTATAGAATATTTCACTATAGTGAAAGCATGAAAGAGAAGAGGGTAAAATAACATTGATGTTCATAAAATCTCATATGCAGTATACCCAATATTTTTGCATGTAGTCTCAAGTAACACTCCTTATAAAACTCTTTGAATTATTATCATCCTTACTTTAAAATGAAAGAAACTGAGATTCAAACAGATTCCTTTGTCTGGTCACACAACCTGTAAATAGACAAGAACTTGCTGGCCCTAAATTTCATGTTCAGTTTCAACTTTTGTGTTTTTCAGTTCAAGCCTTACAATTCTCACCATCTGATTGAAAGTTGAGATGAGATCCAGAATTTTCCAAAGTGCCTCACTGAAAAGAAATTGTTTTCCACTAAAAAAATGTTGCCTTTTTCAACTCTAAAGAAAGGAGTATCTGATATTTTAAACACCACATGTGTGTTCCCCCTTCCTCTCAGTGTTATAACTGGTACAAATTTATTCTTTGGGAAAATATTGTATTTAATAGGAATGACTCAAATGCCTTCTGTGATTGTTCCAGTATGTTTAACTGAAACAAAGAAAGCATTACTGTAAACTGCTCTTATTAAGGCAACACATTTTAGAATAAAAACTGATGCTATTCTTCTCTTTCATTCTCAATCAAAAGGTAGCTCCCTAAAGGCAGCACCAGTGACTAACCAAGAAAAAAATTATGTAGTTTAAATTGTACCATGGTTTGGTTATGCATACAAGTTCTAGTAATTAATTTTTCAACATGTTAAATATTGCCTATTTTCTTCTGCCAACTTATAGAAGTCATCTCTTTGTGTCTATTTATCAATGATATTTTAACTAACTTATTTGATCAAAGCAATTGTCCAGAGACTCAATATAAAATCTCAGTGTAATCTTAAATCCAATTAAAAACCATATTATGCAGTTGTGTTTTAAAGGTCTGAGTGTCCCAACACTCTACAAATTTAATTGTATAGTCATCCTACCCTCTTAATCTTCAAATAATGGCATATTTGATGTTAAAAATCTTTAAATTTGAGGTTCTGTTGAATTGGATTTGGATTGAAATAAGAGAGGAGATTGTAATTACCCAGCTTGCAACTAAAAACATGAAATTATAAGGTTGAATATTTATTAGGGAGGACATAATTCTTAGGCTAATGAAGGAGTTTATTTGTAAACATGGATATGGAAAAAATTAGCGTGTAGCTAAATAAACAGAATTTAATGTTGTTTAAACTCTAGGAAGCTGAGATCTTTGGTAAGTATTCCAAGTTTCCCCCACTTATGGATATTAGATAGGTTGGCACTTTCTAGACCTCTTGTAGTTGGGTGAGGCCATGTAACCAGTTCTGGGCAATGAGTTTCTACTATCACCTCCAGACTAGAGCACTCAATTCCTTGTAGAAGATCTCCAAACTGTATTTTTACTGTGACACAGAGGCTGGGAACAAAGGAAATGGTTATATAGTAGGTGGTTAGTCTGAATACCTATAGGGCTATGTAGAAGAGTTAGTCTTAATAGCCTGGGAAAGACATGCAGCATAAACATGCAGAGTATTATCTTAAAACACTAACAGTTAGAGGCTGTTTACTATTACAACATTAGCTATCCTATCTTGATCTATACATAAATTGGTACCTGGAAATTAGGTGTGACTATACAAAAACCTAAGATATATGTCATTGGCTTATAGCCAGGCTATAGGTGGTAGAGAAACTACTATTGAATGGCTGAATAATGAATAATCATGTTATTGTATTATGCAGTGGTAAAACATTTGGTAAAACTGTTGCCTATATTAACTTGCAAGGCAGGTAATTCATCTCATGATAAATATGATCACACACTGTACACACACACACAAATATAATGATACATTATAGGAGAAGAGATGGGAAAACAGAAGGCAAGTGGTATGTGTTGGTTAATGTTGGTGGCACTGACAAAGTGTTGTAAGAATGATGAGAGGTCATAAAAAAAACATCACCTGGTCAGCAAGCAAGCAAGAAAGAAAACAGCATTCAGAAATTCCAATTTTATAGTTTTTTTTTTTTTAAAGCAATTACTTCTCATACCAACCCAGTAAAAATGCAATGGAAATGGTCATCGAGTAACAAAAACCTATTAGAACTCACCGCATGGCAAAGATCAAATAAAGAGTATGGCTGTCACACCCACTATTAAACCTCTGAATGAATTAATGTAGCACCCAGTAAATCTTTTCAGTTGGAAAAATAGCTCAGAGAAAAGAGATTGATTTACTGGAAGCATGCTGAGAAAGCTGCTCAGTCCTTCCAGGGAACACGTCCTCCAATGCCCACTTCATAGGAGCCATAGAAGTTCATGAAAATGAAAGTGTCTTTCAGAGGGAAGAACTGAAGGCAAAGGAGAACCATGGATGGAAGGCCTTCCCAGAGAACAAAAAGAAGCCTAACTCCCTACCTGCAAGATAGTGTACCCTCATTCATCTGCAGAGCTGAATTTCAGAATTGTTACGGTACAATGACTCTTTTCCTTTTCAAAAACAAAAAATATGGTTATCCTGACCCTGTTTCATTATACATTGCATTTTTATTTCATAGATTTTCAAACCAAAACTAACCCTTTTAGTTTATAAAGTTCCATATTAAAATGAATCACATTTGAGTTTGATACAGAAACCCTCATGCATCGCCCAAAGATTCTGAATTTGGATATCTCCCTTAGGGATGGCTGAGTAATTTATGTGATAATGAAGATAATGGGATATTTTGTAACCAGAAGAGTGGAGTTAGTCAGTAATTATTGCTGCTTATCAAATTTTTTTCCACTTAGCTTCCTTTCTTAGAACATGACATCATTGAACTTCTTGGTTTCCTATGTATTGATAGGCTCATGGAACTATATTTCATGACATATACAGACTTTGCATTATACTTTTTTACATAGCACAGTAACTTTGGACCTGCCCTATCTTTGTTTCCTTACTGAGATGCAATTTGTTCTTCCTACAGTTAAATAAAAGTTATGACATGAATATCAATCCATTTGGGAAAGGGGATCAAATCCTTTCCTATTCTTTCCAAGAATTTGAAGCTGTCTTTCTTTTTTTTTTTTTTTAATATATTTTATTGATTTTTTTTTACAGAGAGGAAGAGAGAGGGATAGAGAGTTAGAAACATCGATCAGCTGCCTCTTGCACACCCCCTACTGGGGATGTGCCCGCAACCAAGGCACATGCCCTTGACCGGAATCGAACCTGGGACCCTTGAGTCCGCAGGCCAACGCTCTATCCACTGAGCCAAACTGGTTTCGGCTGAAGCTGTCTTTCTTTACTTGTCAGCTGTATTTCTGCTTCAAATAAGTAATATGATAGGCTTTTGTTTGCAGATACAGATAATACTACTTTCTGGAGATTATGATGACTATGTCACACACACCAACATGTGAAGATCACATTTTTATGTTTTTAATTAATTCAGGGGAAGGGAGAGGAAAAGATAGAAACATCAATGATGAGAGCAAATCATTAACCAGCTGCCTCCTTCATGGCCCCTCCTGGGGACTGAGCCCACAATCTGGGCATGTGCCTTGACGGGGAATTCAACCATGACCTCCTGGTTGATAGGTTGATGCTCACCACTGAGCCACACCAGCCGGACAACATGTGAAGGGTTTTTTTTAATTAGTCCAACTAAAAGCGCAGTTGAAGAGATTGTAGGGTGACATCATTCAGCTTGGAGAGGTTATCACCCTAGTAAACATTTTAAGAAATAAGAGCAAGAAAGAATAAATGGATAAAAATAGGATGCAGAGGGAAATAGACTTCAGAATGTCAGATTAAGATATGGACTCAGTCAAAGACACAATGTAAAGGCCATAAAACTTTGTCTGAATTGGTTATATGACATAAAGACAAGCAAAATTAGGTCATAAGAGTAGGATTTGTATGCTAGAAAAGTACATAAAAACAGGTTCACTACATGCTTCAAATCTAAGCCATGTGGTCAAGTACTTCATCCTTACATAATTTGCACTCCTCAGCACTCAAATTTTTCTGAAATCACAGTGAGTGGCCCACCTGCATCGTGTATGGAATTAATATTTCTTGGTCAAAAGTGAGATGGTTAATGAATAGGACAAGGAAGAATTCAGAGGTTATATTCTTAGGATCATTGTTTCAACCTTCTCCCCACACTCTATTTCCTGGTGGCAAAAATCTTATTGAAGCAATAAAATCTTATTTAGGGTTAGTATCGATTTGGGGAATACCACTTAATATATGTCCTCTTTTAGCATAATTGCTCATATGGATAGATATCATTGATAGCTAAATGATTAATAAAGTGGAAGGGAGAGAGAGACAGAAAGAGATAAAGAAGACAGGGAAAGAGAAATTTACAAAGTAGAAATTCTATTTGGTCCCTGCAAAAAAAAAAAAAAGAGGGTGCAAAAATCTATCATGAAAGACAAGAAGCAGGTATACCAACTACATGCAATACCATTCTTGAACTTGAACTTAAAAGATGTAGGGGTGTGTGTGTGTGTGTGTGTGTGTGTCAATTGATGAGATTTAGAATTTTAAATAGCTCAGAAGTAAGTTAAAAGAATTTTCAAAGTCAGTTGGTTTCAGTTATAAAAAAAAATAAATGGCAATTTATGTTATAGGTACCTTACACTAAATCTCTGAGTCTGTGTATAAATTTGCAATTTATATTAATATTGCACATTTTGCACAATTGTACACATTATCTTACTACTTTTGCATTAATCATCATCTCTTTCTATGGGAAGAAGAGTGCCATAAGAGACACTCAAAACCATGTTTCCTGATGTTCAGTCCTTTGCTTCATTCAATAAGCTTACAGATTATGAGGAGCTACAAAGTATTTATAAGCAAAACTATAATATGTAATTTTATACTGCCCTTGAACGACAACATTCATCAATAGTAGGGAGAAATATGCTCATTTCCTAGTTCAATTAAGTATGGGGCCAAACATTGATAGGATCTTTCTGATCTACACACTTTAAAATTATTTAGGAAAATTAGTGAGTATCCATACTATAAGGGAAACATTTTTGTCTTAATATGCTATAGGGAGGATATTCTGTGTACAGTGTCAGGGAATTCACTAGCAGGCTCATCCATCTTTTCTATTTTTCCAACACCCCCCCCCCCTTTGCCTGCTTCTCATTAAGCAGCTTGTATATATGAACAAAGCCATTCTGGTGGCTGATAATGAAGAAAACAGAGATGTACAACATGGTTTATATGATTTGTCAACCATTACATGAAAACATATTTCTGCTTTTAAATAAAATTAAACAATTTGCACATGACAAAGTTTTCTTCACTTTCATATGGAAATGTTGCAAAGACATTCTTTAGGTAAGCCTTGTAATTTCTCTTCCTATCTTGTATTTACAGTTCCTTCTCTTTTTTTTTCTCTCTATTGTCCAGAACCTCTCCACAAATATTCATAGCAGCCGCTGACACCATTTCTCCCATGAGAATGTTCATGATTTCCTTATACCTAGTGAGAAGTTTCGAGGAAACAGTTCAGTCAACAGAACTTCCCGTTATGTTAGGAACTGAGAAAATAACTTGGGAAGGGTATTCATTCCTTGATATCTGAAAAATCTATTTCATTAATATGAAATGCTAAGGGTGCAAATTAGCCTACTCTTGTAATTTGGTCCTTGGCCCATTAATGTAAGCTCAGGAGAGAGCAATGTTTGGCCATATTAAAAAAATATGGAAAAGAAAAAGCTATTGAAGCTTAAATCGCAAGGCAAAACAAACAAAGAAAGTATTAGGTGGTTTTCCCTTTTAATTTTGCTGATGAAACAATTCTTGAACATTATCCCCATGATGGTTTGCAGTGCTATTAGGAAACCTAATTAGCTATTTAGGGCTGCATTTGCAAAGAAATGGTTTACTTAATAAAGAAAAGTAAATAATTGACAATGTGTATTTTCAATTTGTGGCAAGAAACCTGTGGATTTTATATTTAAAATAAAATGCATCTATACTGTTAATAATAAAATTATAATGTGACACTAGAAGAAAATGTAATAGTAAATCTTTTTATTACCTTGCTGGAAATATGCATATCTACTTTCCTTATATAAATATTCAGAAACTTAAATGTAAAAAACTTTATAAGAAAATTATTTATCCAATATGTTGCCATTAATTATTGTGTCCTTCACATTCATTGAGACATCTAATATTTTTATTGGACTCCTAAAATTAAACTTTTAGAATCTTTATTTTTTTAGTCATTTTGAATATACCTTGTATTAATAAACCATGACTAATTCTGGATAAAATATATCTTTCATATATAGGCTTTATAAATACAAAGAAGTTTTCTTGTTTAAGTCGGGAAATTATATATTTTGATTTTAAATATATTTATAATTTTGTAGGTGTGTGTGTGAGAGAGTTCACTCATGTCATTTCTGTATTGTATTCTTATGATAATTGTATCTTTATAATGGGTTAATCTTTTTATAGTTGTCTCTAGCAATACTTATTAAGTGCATATTTTCAGACTAAGGACATGTATGCTAGTTTTTTTGTGTGGTAATTATTTGCATGAAAAGTGATTTCCTTCTTTTACTTTCAATATTCCTGTGGCTTTATATTAAAAGTGTGTCTCCATTAAGCAACATATAGACTTTTGGTTTCTTTGTTTCTCCTGTATGACAATCTGAGATTTTTCTTTGAACACTTGGTTCCTTTTTATTTAATAGAATAAGCAATATATATGGATTTTTATTTGCTATTTAAGTATTTTCTTCCATTTATCCTACCTTTTCTGTTTCTTTAATTCCCTTTCCTTGGATTCCTCTGTATTAATCAATCTTTTTATTATACTTTTTCCCTCTTTAAAAAAGTCTTTATTGTTGAAAGTATTACATATGTTTCCTCCCCACCATTGACCCTTTCTAGCCTGCCCTCACCCCAGGCCTTCACCATCCTATTGTCTGTGTCCATGGGTTATGCATATATGCATATGAGTTCTTTGGTTGATCTCTTCCCACCTACACACCCACTCCTGCCTTCCCTCTGAGATTTGATAGTCTGTTCCATGATTCTATGTCTCTGGATTTATTTTGTTCATCAGTTTATTTTGTTCATTAGCTTCCATACATGAGCAAAGTCATGTGATATTTATCTTTCTCGGACAGGCTTGTTTTGTTTAGCATAATACTCTCCAGGTCCCTCCAGGCTGTCTCAAAGGGTAAGAGATCCTTCTTTTTTACTGCTGCATAGTATCCCATGGTGTAAATGCACCACAGCTTTTTTCCCACTCATCTACTGACTGGGAGCACTTGGGCTGTTTACAGATCTTAGATATTTTGAACTGCGCTGCTATGAACATAGGAGTGCATACATTCTGATTGGCGTTTCTGGTTTCTTAGAATATTTTCCTAGAAGTGGAATCACTGGGTCAAATGGCAGTTCCTTATTTAATTTTTTGAGGAAACTCCATACTGTTTTCCATAATGGCTGAGCAATCTGCATTCCCACCAGCAGTGTACTAGGGCTCCCTTTCTCCACATCATGGCCAGTACATGTCATTTGTTGACGACAGCCATTCTGACAGGTGTGAGGTGATACTTCATTGTCACTTTAATTTTATTATTATACTTTTATCTCCTCCATTTAAGGTTAGTTATAAATGTTTTTATTATGTTTTAGCACTCACCTTAGATTTTAAAACATGAATCTTTGATTAAATAGAATATAAACTAAATAAGGAATTTGTATTATAAATTACTGCCTACTATTGCCCAGGCAGTGCTAGGACCTTTGCAAACAAGCCAGCATTATTTACTACCTCTTGCCTTTTGTATTATTATTTTCAGGTATTTTAATCCTGCATAAGAAATTATTGCATTATTTTGTGTAATCAATATTAATATGTATTTACCCACATAATTCCAAATTCTGTTGCTCTTATTGTCTTCTTTCATTTGCCCGTTTTGTTTGTTTTGTTTTTCATTTCCTATATCATGTTCTTTCTACATGCCAAGCTCTCTTTAATATTTACTTTAATTTAGGTTTGCTGGTGGTAAATTTTATTAGTTTGGTGATTTGGAAATGTTTCCATTTCACCATCAATACTGAAAAATATTTTCACTGAGTTTGAATTCAGCATTTAGATATTTTTCTCTTTAAAATTTTAAAGATGCCATTCCATTCTTTTCTAGCTTCCATTGTTTTTTATGGAAACATCAACCTGAGGTATTATATTGTTCTTTGGGAATAATGTGTGTTTCTTCTTCTTCTTCTTCTTCTTCTTCTTCTTCTTCTTCTTCTTCTTCTTCTTCTTCTTCTTCTTCTTCAAGTATCTAAGATCTCTCTCTCTCTCTCTCTCTCTCTCTCTCTCTCTCTCTCTTTTAATTTTCAGTATATCTAGTTGTGTTTTTATGTTAGTTTTCATTTGGGCATATAAAATCTGTCAAGTGATATATTTCAGTAGTACTAGAAATTTTTCAGCCATTATCTTCACATTTTATTCTGTTCCCTTCTTCCTCTCCTTACACTGAGAGTCTACAAGTACACAAGTTAGGCCTTTAAATATTCTCCCTCTCTGTTTCAGTTTGTATCCTCTTTCTATGCTTTTTTTCCCCCAGGATATTTTCATTCACTATAAGAATCTTCTCTCTTCTGTGTTCAATTTGCTTTTAAACGCACATACTTCTATTTTTCCATTATTGTATTCTTATTCCCAGATTTTCCATTTTAATTTTTTTAGGGCATGTGACAGGGGATAGAGGAGGCTGGGGGAAGGTCTATGGGGGGAAGAAAGGAGATATATGTACTACTATATGTAATACTTTAAACAATAAAAAAATAAAAAAGGCAAGTTTTCTGATGAAATTCTTTTTGTTATTACTTTTTTCCTAATTTTATAAATTACAGTTATGTTAGTTTTCTTGTGATGATTCCAAAAGCTCAATCACTTATGGGTATGTTTCAGTTTTCTGCACTTTTCTTCATTCTTTTCTTACTGCATCTGGTATATTTTTCATTGGACACCCAATATATTGCTAGAAAAAATGTAGCGGTTGTGGATGGTGTTATCTCCCTACAGAAAAGGCATACACAATCTAAACTGGCAGTTCCCAGGAGGCAGTTAACTTCAATTCAATTTGGGATTTAAATGACTGAAGGCTGGATTACAGTCTATGTAAATTTGAGTTACCATCAAATTAGCCCTATTCCTAAAATGTAGCTAAGGTTCCCAAATGAGGATATCAGATTACTAGGATCTGGTTTCCTTCTTCTGCAGGTCTTGAACTCCATTTTTTGTATCCTCAACATGGCAAGCCTATAGAAAACTCTACTTTTAAACTACTACTAGCATTTGTATCTTCAAAAGCAGAATTTTTTTCATGAGGAATTTCAAATATTATTTGGCTCTTATTTCCATGCTCTCTAGAGAGTCCTGAACTCCATTTTTATCTCACTCCTCCCACAGATGTCCACAAAGTCTGCTGGCTGGCTTTTCTGCCTGCTAACACTTGTCCTTTGCCTGATCTCTCTGTCATTTTCCAGAATCAGTACTGGTAAACAGTGAAAAGGAAAACACAACATATAGAAATCTGGGTTCTTCTCAATGAGTTTTCTTCTGTGGGAGGATCTTGCTTCCAAAAGTCCTGGCTGCCTCAAAAGCTTTCTAATGCTAATGACTTCAACAATTTTTTTGTTATTGTTTTTATATTTTGTATGTTATCTAGATTGTTTAGATTGGAGAGTTTTATCTGGATTTTTTTGATGGGGGGTTTGTTATCACATAAACTTTTCTATTATAATGAAACTAGAGGCTCAGTGAAAGAATTCATGCACGGGTGGGATGACTTGGCCTGGCCTAGCGGGGGGGTTGCCCCACCAAAGGCAGGGACCTCAGGAGGTTGGCCGGTGGGCCCCCCCCCCGATCGGGGCCTATCAGGGGGGCCGGTTGACAGGGGGCGGACCAAAGAAGGTTGGCCAGCTGGCCCCCCAATCAGGGCCCATTGGGGAGCCAGTTGGGCAGGGAGCCAGGAGGGGCTGTGGTAAGTTGGCCGGCTGGCGGGGAGGGGCTGCAGAAGGTTGGCTGTGGGAGCGCACTGACCACCAGGGGCAGCTGCAAGTTGTTCTGGCTGTTCAGTCATAATGGTCACTTAGGCTTTTATATATATATATATATATATATATATATATATATATATATATATAAACATTCTTAAACTTCCAATAATTCTAGAAAATCAGTAATAGGTCTAGTCCTTAAACATTCAAAGATTTATGTGACTTCTCCAACTCGAAAGTATATAACTCTTTCTATAGCTATAAAATCATCCTTTAAAAATAAAGATTAATACTGGTAACAGAGACTGTTACAAAAATAACCAGGCTTAGTTAGAAATGCTGAGATATCACTAATATTCAACATCCCTTCAAAATAAACATGCAAGTTGAAGTTGGTGTTTTCATATATGATCATAGTTTCAGGGCACACTTCTTACTCTTTGTCATATAGGCCTGCCTCTCACTGTTTAACTTACTATTCTTTCCTCTTTTTTTATTGTTGATGTTATTACAGATGTCCCATTTTTGTCCTGCTCCAATCAGCCCCCTAATTTCCCTCTGACCACCACTACACTATTGTCTGTGTCCAAGGGTTATGCATATGTGTTCTTTGGCTAATCCCTTCTCCTAATTTCATCCAGTCCCCAATATTCCCACCCTCCTCTGACAGCTATCAGCCTGTTCTGTGTATCCTCACCTCTGTTTCTATTTTGTCCATTAGTTTATTTTGTTCATTAGATTCCACATATAAGAGAGATCATGTGGTATTTATCTTTCTCAGATTGGCCTATTTCACTTATCATAATTATCTCCAGGTCTGTCCATGCTACTGCAAAAGGTAAATTGCCTTCCTTTTCACAGCAACATAGTATTCCATTGTGTAAATGTACCACAGCCTTTTATCCACTCATCTATTCATGGGCACTTGGGCTGTTTCCAGAACTTGGCTATTGTAAATAATGATGCTATGAACGAAGGGGTGCATATATTCTTTCAAATTGGTGTTTTGCGATTCTAACTTACTATTTCTATACAAAAAAAACTTGAAATATGATTTAATCACCCTATTTTTGTGTTAACAAGGCATTATTTATTGCTAAGAATTTCTACTCTATCTTCTTTCAAGTGATTTCTACATAAAGCCTGCCTCCAATATTATATGAATTAGGAATACATATAAAGGCAAAATTTCATATTTATGAATATATTAGCTATTTATTAAAATCAGTGGTAAACTTCCTCGCCTTTCAAAGTTCGTCTATTTCACGAAGAACAACAAAACTCTGTCATGGGATTGGTATAAAATTAACTATTGGCAGAGAAATATTTCTAAAAACCATCTTGTACACAATAGTCCTGTTACTAACTCACTCTCTAGTTTAGATGGTAGCAAAAATCATAAAAATCCCTCTTTAAGACTTATTATAATACACTCATTTTAGAAATGAAATTGAATATATATTAAAAACTTTATAGCTTTGCAAATAAGTATATAGGGGAATATATTTCTATTTTAGTAGTAAAATATTGTCAATATTTTATTTTTGTAAGTTTTCTAAAATAAATCAGTAGCCTTTACTTGAAATAATTTAAAATTAATATCTCATTTCCTAGTTCAATTCTCTATGTTACCAATATTTGGCTATCTCCTCAATGTTATTTTAAATATGCCGACACATTTTTACAAATGTTGATGCAAACCTCCTCTTCCCACAGTGAATTCCTCAGTTTTGTAAAGGGGCTATCATCTTTTCTCTCTGCCCTTAAAATAGTTATAGGTATAGGTTCTGATACCTGGAACTGTTGTTAGCTTCTAATGTGAAGAGGTTAATAAAAAAGGTTTGATTAGATCCACATAAAATAAATAATAATATAAATGCCCAGGATCAGAGACTACCATAAGAAAACAGCATTTATGATCTGTTGGCATACCTAACATCAATAATAATAGCAACTAATAATGAAACAGCACGTTTTTAGCATTCTCTAGTATAAATGCAATATTAACTTAGGAGAAAAATACACAACGTACAATTGTATCCTATTTTCTTCATTATGAAAATTGACCTTCCATGAAATTTTATTTATTCAACTAGAGGCCCGGTGCATGAAATTTGTGCATGGGGGGGTGTCCCTCAGCCCAGCCTGCACCCTCTTTCATCTGGGACCCCTCGAGGGATGTCCGACTGCCCATTTAGACCTGATCCCGGTGGGATTGGGCCTAAACAGTAAGTAGACATCCCTCTCACAATCCAGGACTGCTGCTCCCAACTGCTCACCTGCCTGCCTTCCTGATTGCCCCTAACCGCTTCTGCCTGCTAGCTTGATCACCCCCTAACCACTCTCCTGCCAGCCTGATTGATGTCTAACTGCTCCCCTGACAGCCTGTTTGCCCCCAACTTCCCTCCTCTGCCAGCCTGGTCACTCCTAACTGCCCTCCCCTGCAGGCTTGATTGCCCCCAACTGCCCTCCCTTGCAGGCCTGGTCCCTCCCAACTGCCCTCCCCTGCTGGCCATCTTGTGGTGGCCATCTTGTGTCCACATGGGGGCAGCCATCTTGTGTGTTGGAGTAATGGTCAATCTGCATATTACTCTTTTATTAGATAGGATAGAGGCCTGGTGCATTGGTGGGGGCCAGCTGGTTTGCCCTGAAGTGTGTCCTGGATCAGGGTGGGGGTTTCCTTGGGGCATGGGGCAGCCTGGGCAAGGGGCCTGTGGTAGTTTGCAGGCCGGCCATGCCCCCCGGCGACCCAAGCAGAGGCCTTGGTATCTGGGATTTATTTATCTTCTACAATTGAAACTTTGTAGCCTTAAGCAGAGGCCAAAGCAGGCCAGGGCTGCAGAAGCTTGGCTTCCTCCATCGCCGGGGGAAACCCTAGCTTCCTGCTCTCTCCAGCTCTGTGGCTGCCCCCATTTTTGTTGGGATTTATTTATCTTCTATAATTGAAACTTTGTAGCCTTAAGCAGAGGCCTGGGCCGGCCAGAGTGTGCGGAAAGCTTGGCTTCCTCCATCACCAGGGAAACCCAAGCCTCCCTCCTGCTCTCTCTGTGGCCGCAGCCATCTTGGTTGGGTTCATTTGCATACTCGCTCCTGATTGGCTTGTGGGCGTGGCTTGTGGGCATAGCAGAGTGATGGTTAATTTGCATATTACTCTTTTATTAAATAGGATTTCACATAGCAAAATGTGGGACTAAAAATAAGGTATACTAAGTCCTGAGTTTATTTCTTTCCACTATTTTATACAAATGAACTCTTTAATAAAATATCAATAATATCTCCACATCTACAACAACTTAAAAATAACTTTAACTCATAAACTAAAAGGTAAAAATGGAAAAAAATAAGGGAAACACTACTATTTTGCTAATTCCTGTCACGGTATGAACTGATTCCCTAATAATTGTTATTCAGATACCTATAATGTTAGCCAGAGAGTTGGTAATATATAACTGTGGACTGCTGGTAAAGGCTAGCCTAGGCAGGCAGCAGAAAACTAAGAGAGGACTGTGCTTGTCTTGGAGTTTTAGGGTACAAGTTAGTAAATTCTTGCTGACATAGCTTGCAAATTAACTTTGAGAAATTCTTGAATGGCAAGAGAAACTGTAAAAGCTGATCTAGTTGGTGGAATAAATTATATTAATTTACCTTTGTAAATGATAGAATAAGAGCATATACTTAAAGGTGAACTGAAGTAATGCCATTAAAGAAAAGGAATAGTAATGTTTTGAAGGGCAGATACATTAATTATTGTTTGGGGGGGAGAAACATGATTAAGTTTATGAGAATTTACAAATAGTTTTGTAAGGGACTTTCGTAAATTTTCTTTAAGTTCAATCAATAGTTAATATTTTATTTTGTATAAAATATTCTTACCAACTTAGAATATGAAGGAAACATTATCTACTGATTAAATTTTTAAAAGATCTAATTCTTAGAAATGTTTTTTATGTGACAAGCAGAATATATATTTCTACCTTTCTATCTCTTAAGTTTTTAGTTTGATTTTTCCCTTTCAATTTACATGGACTAACTCCAATCCCATATCACATGAAATCATTGTTATGTAAAGGGAACTGGTTAGATTTCTGGTTAGATAAGAGTTTCTTATCTCTGGGTTTATAAATCCTGAGTTCATAAAATGTGTATGAAATATTCTCCCTTTCAGCTTCATACTTTTCACATGTTCAGAAGCAAAGTTGAGATTTTTGAAAGAGGAAGTACAATCTAGGAATGGGTATGTGGAGAAGTATGAACAGAAAATAAGCCCAATTAAATATCTTTAAATCAATCATGAAATTTACCTAGGACGTTGATAATGAGTAGGTAAGATATTTAAGATTATAGATTGATAATATCACTATTTAATCAACAAATATTTACTGAAGACATATTATGCCAAACCAATATGTTAAGATCCCAGTGCTATAGTAGTTTTGTTTACCACTGTTTAAAAAAATATAAAATAAAATGGCGGGGAGAGGGGGAATTATTGTATCCATGTGTCAAAGCAGGCAAATAAAGAGAGGCATGGGGGAAGACCAAGAAAATATTAAATTCTAGGAATATCCATAATCTAATCTAAGAAATGTGAATATGTTTAAATCACACAAATGCAAAATTTTAAATATGTTGTAAATTTTGGCAATCTGAAATAAAGAGCCAAAATTCATCCTATTAATATTCATAAAAATGTAACTCCTTTAAAGAAAAGTGAACCAAATACGTAGCCTTTGGTTTTATATGTTCAAAAAACATCAAATCTAAATACCAACTTAAAAAATAAAGGTGTTGCTGACACCTTAAGGAAGTCTTTAGATTGCTTCCACAACCAATCTAATCAACTGTGAAGAAAGTGGACATTTAAATAGAAAGAAAATATCATGACCATGGTAAATTTCGTCTCTGATGTGCCCTCTGAGACTAAGTTGTAAACACAGGCGGAATAGGTAAATAGCATCTGCTTTCATAAGCCTGGGGGAAATCTTTCTGAAATACACAGTGGAGATACGGCAGCATGGCCACACTTAATAAGAAAAGAATGTAGTTTCAACATATGCATATAGCCATAAAAGTAAGTATACGTGTGTGTGTGTGTGTGTGTGTGTATATATATATATATATATATATATATATATATATATATAGTTATGTATTCACATGCAATACATTGATTTATTTATTTTTGCTTAGTTAGCTATTTATAATCTTAGTAGTTCCAGAGTATTTTATATTCTATCTGCTACTATTAATATGGGCACTATGAAAACATCCTAGTTTAGACATTAGTAAATAAGGAAATTGGGTTTGTTACTAACAGTAACTATAACACCAAGCACTTTAATATGGCTATGATGTAGGTTATTTTATTGTCATCATGCTATATAAATAAAAACTTGATAGACTGAAAGGGCTATATAAAGTAATTGAGACTTGCAATTTTTTTTTACCACTTTTATATTCTATTCTAGGTAATTTTCTATTGCAATGAGGTGTCTAACAAGGTCAATTGGCCTTCAATATTTCCAGATTTGGGAATTTGTAAAATATAATCAGCTTATTAATGAGTTTTAAGTTTGTACTAGTATGCAACAAGGAAGCATCACATGCACACAGTCTCAAGGTAGTGTTTGTTTTGTTTTGTTTTGTTTTGTTTTGATTTTGGCAGAATTCTGAGTTATAGTCTGCCTCTGTTAGAAGTCATGTGCTTTGTATGTAATGACAAGATGATGTAGCCTGGTGCAAGAGCAAAGATAAGGACCTGAGGTCACTGGAGTAGAACAGCTTGTTATGTGCCATATCCATGTGCAAGTGTGAACGCGTGTGTGTGCTTTTCAGGCTAAAGCAGAAGCAGTGGTTTTAAGTTAAGCCTCAATTACAAATTAATCAATTAGATCATTAGAACAGAGGTACTGCTAGTAAATTACATTCATTAATGATTTTAGAGTGGGATAAT